>NW_025814626.1:0-45104 GCF_018902025.1 Drosophila willistoni | reverse complement strand
TTTGATCTGCCCAGTTGCAGATGGTACAAAACTCCAATGCTCAATAGCATGTGGAGTGGAGTGAGGAAAATTAAGTCTTCTCCTCTTCGAATTCCAGAAGAAGTCTTTTTATATTTCGTTTTCATGAGTTAGAAGCTCTTCATGAGCCATGTAACAGAAGCTTTTAGAACATGTTAATGTAAAACAGTGTTAGAAATTCCGATAATCTTAAACAAATAATATAAGAAATTTTAATATACAAATCTAAGTTAACAATGACGTCTCCTCCAACATACTCCCCCATTGAAGGATGAAGTATGACTCCTTCAATTTACATCAACGTCATCTCTTAAAGGCAATGGAGCGAGTTTGCAGATTGGCCGACGAATAATTCCTTTCTGGTGCGAACATCGGCTACTCTGACCCTTACATCTGCACCAAGTACGGCTTCGACCACACGACCAGTAATCCAGCATTGCGGTGGAAGATTGTCTTCATGGATGAGAACTAATTGATCCTTGCTATGTTGTTCTCGGGATGCAACCACTTAGAGCGTTCTTGTAATTGATGTACATAGTCGCGCTTCCAGAGTTCCCAGAAGCGTTGCTTGAGATAGTCACCCTTTGCCAACGAGATAGATAAGATAGTTTTGAGTCATTTATTACCGGTTCAGGGATCGCTTGCAGTGAACATCCGATCAATAAGTGTGCTGGCGTCAGAGCCTCCCGTCATTGGATCATCGCTGTGAATGGATATTGGACGGGAATTCAATATCGCCTCCACTTCAATTGCAATCGATTGAAGCTCTTCATACGTCAAATGAGAAGAGGTCAAATTTTTGATGAGCAGAGTCTTCATTGACTTTACTGCGGCTTCCCATAAGCCTCCAAAATGGGAGCACGCGGTGGAATGAATTTGAATTCAAAGCCGGCATTTCGGCTAAATTCCTCCAGATTTTTGCATTGAGTTCTGAACAGAATTGCCGTTTGAAGCCTTCAAGTTGCGAACATGCTCCGACAAAATTGGTGGCATTGTCACAATAAATCCTTTTGGGTATGCCACGTCGTCCGATGAATCGCTTCAAACAGAGAATAAAATTATTAGCAGATAGGTCAGAGATTAGTTCTGTATGAATAGCTTTTGAAGAAAAGCAAACAAATATGGCCAAATATGTTTTGTAAGGAACTTTGCTTCGAATGCGGTACGACGTAAGAAATGGTCCACATAGATCTACTCCGCATATCAGAAACGGACGTTCGGCCAGGAGACGGTCAGCTGGGAGGTTACCCATGATTTGTCGCATTAATACAGGTTTGTAATGATAGCAATGTGTACAACTTCTAACAACCTTTAGGACCAGTTCGCGAGCATTTACAATCCATACTGTTAGGCGCAGAATCGCTATCAAAACCTTAGCTCCCGCGTGAAGGTTTCGCAAGTGAAGATCTTCAATATATTTATAAGTGAAATTATGAGTCTTTGGAAGCAATAACGGCATTTTAGCATGCAATGGTATGTCAGCCATTGCAAGACGGCCTCCAACACGGATAAGTCGAATATTTTGAGAACCTATCTGTTCATTTGAGATGAATGGATTTAATTTTTAAAGCTCCGGCTTTAGACTTCGTCCTGCTTGTAAGTCCTTTAGTTCTTTCGCAAACACATCACTCTAAATGGAAGAGATTATATGATTAAAAGCCAATTTAAATTCTTCTACTGAAATGCTTCTTGTAGCATTTATCGTATTATTGCGGTTAATAGGAACTCGGTTGAAAACTCGTAAAACGTATGCTAAGTCTCTCACAATCATACGAAACGATGATAGTCTGTCTACTAATGATCTGCTCAACTATGCTCTTTTCTTTATAACTAGTGCTACATTTCAATACAAGGGTGTTTCGCAATTCTAATTCTTTGGGCTCGAAATCTGTCTTTCTTTCGGATTTCGGCCAATGTAATGCATCAAGTGTTAAGAACCTTGGTCCATGAAACCAAATTGTCTGCATCAAATCGCGCGCTGCACAGCCACGTGAAACAATGTCGGCTGGATTATCCTTTCCAGGCACGTGACTCCAAATGATATCCTGCGATTGAGTTTGTATGGTTGATACGCGATTGGCAATAAAGCATTTTAGAGTTGATGGGTGCATTTTAATCCAATGGAGAAGGACAGTTGAATCTGTCCAAAAATATGTTTTGCTGACAAGACAGTTTAATTTGTGTTTGATTTTAGTCCATGTTTGGCTGAGTAAAACGGAAGCACAAAGCTCTAAACGAGGTATGCTTTGCGATTGAGTGGGCGCAACTCTCGATCTCGAAATGATCAATGAAGTTACATATTTTCCGTTGTCCAAAACCCTTGCGTATATGCAACATCCAAACGCTCGATTTGAGGCATCCGAAAATCCATGGATTTCACACTTATTTTTTGGTGATGTGTTAACAAATCGATTTACTCGAACCATGTCAAGATTAGATAAATCAGCTTCAAGTTGTTGCCATCTAGTCCGTAAGATCTCTGGTCGTCCCAGTCCAATCGCTCGATCCACAAGTCTTGGATCAAGATTTTGTAGCGTACTACGACTGGAGCTAATAATCCTAGCAGATCATAGAGCCTGGCCATGATCGATACTATTTTTCGTTTTGTTGGTATTGCAGTTAATGGAAGATCGAATCGAAATAATATAAGATCTTCAGTTGGCAGCCATGACATGCCAAGAGCCTTGGTGACATCACTATTGTCAATGTTGAGATTATATTCATAATCTGTTGGTGCTCCACTAAAATTCCACTTTGTCAATTCTAAGCCTGCCCTTGAGAGCAATTTGATAACTTCATTCGTCTTAGCATTGAGTTCTTCGATTGAGTCAGCTCCATAAAGTAGATCGTCGACGTACATATCCTCAGCTAATACAGCAGCTCCGATTGGAAACAACTCCTTATACGTCTCTGATAAAAACTTTAAGGACCTGATTGCGAGAAATGGAGCGCACGACATCCCATAAGTAACAGTATTCAATTGAAATAATTGAATAGGTTCTTGCGGTGACTTTCTCCACAAGATTTGTTGGAAACTTCTATCCTCAGGTGCGATGAGAAATTGTCTGTACATTTTTGTTATGTCAGCTGTAATAGCATGGCGATACAAACGAAACGAGAGTAATGTTAGGATTAGATCTTGTTGAATAGTAGGACCAACCATGAGAATATCATTTAATGATAATATTGATGATGATTTAGACGAAGCATCAAATACTACGCGAAGTTTAGTTGATGAGCTCTGCGGTCTAAGGACACAATGGTGAGGAATAATGTAATGATTTCCCGATTGCAAATTATCTAACGAAGCTACCTCCATGTGTTTCAACTTAAGATATTCATCTAAAAAATCGATGTACATTCCTTTAATTGGTGTTGAGATGCAAGCCGTCTTTCGAGTTGAAGAAAACGTCTTTTTGCACAGGACAACGAGTCTCCAAGTTGTTCAGGAGATTCCTTGAAAGGCAACCGAACCTGTATGCGCCCTGAATCCAGGAATTGTGTGTGCACCTGAAAGTGAGTTTCACATGCTTGTTCTTCTGAGGTTAACGAAATATCTTTATTTTGAATTCCACGTATTTCATCCATTTTCCAAAACCTTTCTAATAATATGTTAAGGTCCTGCTGTTGCGTTAAATTACAAGTGTATTGTTGAGTTGATTGAGGTTCAGCAATCTTACCCCCGACGATCCATCCTAATGCAGTTTCCACTAGATGAGGAAGACCAATTCCTAAACTAATTTTACCAGTTTTAAGTAGGTCAAAAAACTCCTTTACGCTAAGCAATAGATCTACTTTTCCGGGCTTATAAAAGAATGGGTCGGCTAACTCAATTTCTTTGGGAATGGTCCAATTTGACACATCTACTCTCTTTTCAGGCTGAGGTAGAGATATAGATTTAGTCACGATAAACTCCATATTCCATTCATCTGGAGATATTCTTGAACGAATTTTGGTAGATACGGAATGTTTCATATGTGTACGTAATTCACCGATTCCAGCAATCTCATAATGATCGTAACGAAACGGAAGCTGAAGCCTTTTGGCTAATTCTTCAGTTATAAAGGTAAGCTCAGAGCACGAATCAAGTAATGCTCTTGCGAGCTGAAACTCACCAAGTTTGTCTTGAATAAGAACTATTGCTGTTGGAAGTAATCCCCGCCGAGCGTGGCGAGTCAACATTGATGTTGCAAATGTTTTACTTTCGTCATGTGTATTATGAATGATTTGTTGCGATGATGATGAATAGAAGGTCCATCTAGTTGATAATTTCCCTGGACGTTTGAATCCTTATGCATGTTTGTGTGATGTAAACCTCCACAATGACGACATCTATTCAATGAAGGACACTTTGAGGCTGGATGACCCTTATTGAGGCAATTTAAACAAAGTGACGCTGTCTTAACAATCTTAAATCGCTCAATAAAAGGTAGCGAATTAAAAACTGGACAGAATGCTAACCTATGCTCACTTGACTGACATTGAATGCATCTACTTTGGGCAGCACCAAATACTTTTGAAGTACTATGAATTTTGTCTCTACACACCTGCTTGTACGTGATTGCAGTTATGTTGTGATAAACAATTACAACAAATAGCCGCAACTGTGATATAAATGTTTTCTGTTTGTTAATAAACTCATAAATTGTGCTTTGTGAAGTCCTAAGTGTTGCATGTTAATTTTTCGTGATTGTGAAAAATTATTCTATGTGTACATTGGTCTCTCTCGCGCCCTTTTTGCTCCTTATGCATATATGCCTCGGCATATACATGTAATGGAATGTAATGGTTTTATTTGTTTTTATACCATTTCACAACTTAAGCGCTGATTGTCTTTATATTAACCGATAGCACGAGGTTGAGCCCCCAAATGTAATGGAATGTAATGGTTTTATTTGACATTCGCCAGGGCTACAAAAACGACCAGCAACCCAGCACACATCTTACATTCGGCCATCCTGATCTTAGTCATCCGACCCCGATGACAACTCGTCCGAATCCTGGTTGTTCCGCCAATACTTCATATTGTCTGAGCTAGTAGCTGTGAGCATTGGCCCCTCGATATCTGCTGCTGCTTTCTTAACATCGTTCTTAGCATCGTTTAGCTGCTATAACCTCGTACGGTGCAAGATATTCACTCGCAAGCTTGCGACCTGCAACGAACCGTGTACGCCGAATCGCTACCAAATCTCCAATTTTATATACGTTATCAATCTTGTGTAGTATACTTTTAGGGATAAGATTAGGGCACATACTTTTAGGGATAGATTATAAGTAATTAGAACTTAAGCATAATGTCTAGCTTTAAGTACCGTTAAGGACACTAGCCATAAGACCAATGTAAACGTTCTCCTATAAATACCGGGCTTGCGGCCCCAATAAATCACTTCAAGTCAAACCTTGCCTTCGCCTATTTCATGGCGATCCTGCCTACTATCGGCAACAAATAAAATAAAGGCAAAATAAAATAAATCCTTGCCATACAAAAAAGGCAAAAGTAAGAAAAAAAAAAAAAACACAAAAAGGATTAGCTGAAGTATCAATGCCAAAGGACAACGAAGCGCTACAAAAGGCGTTGGAGGACTGCCCGCTGGACGGACCACGGCCGCTGACTATTGAGGAATACCGAGCCAGGCAACCTGCAGTACGAGCGGAGCTGGCAAGAAGGAGGCGAGAGGAGGACGCGCTGACGGCAATCCCCCTTGTCCTAAGGCCAAAGCGCCGAGGCGGCCACCTGGTCCGCTTTAGGAAGCAACGTGCGGCCCTACTGGCCCAAATCAACAACGATCCGCCACCACCCTGGGCGGAAGCATGCAAGCTGTGGAATAAAGTAGACGAGCTGGAAAAGGTGCACCAGAGGACCAAACAGGCGAGACAACAACAGTCACAGAGTCAGATGCAGCAACCAGCAACAGCAGCAGATGCAGAAACAACATAAAAACTTTAACAAAAAACAAAAAGTGTGCTATATGAAGGCACCTTTGTGGCAAGAGGCGATTTTTGCGCTGCCACTATAAATAATTAATTAATTAAATAATTACTAACAAAATAGAGAAAAAATAAAATGAAAAAAAAATAATAATATATTGTCCGAAAAATTTTTTTTTGAATAAGTCTATTATTGCCAAAAATACCCTAGAAAAAAAAAAAAAGAAGAAAGCAAGGAAAAAATACATATATACACATATATACATATACATACATATGCATAATTGAAAAATACACAAAAAGAAAAAAAAAAAACATATATTTATACAATTAAATATAAAATTCCAATCAGCCGTATATACCCCAACATACCCTAACAAAGAGCACATGTCAACCATGTGCACTCAAAATTGCACAAACAACATAAGCACAGTTGTAAAGCTCGCCACGATCAAAGCGAGCTTCTAAAAAAAAAAAAAGCTCAAGAAAATTTCACAAAGCTTGCAAGCACACATAAAGCTTACTGATCGCAGCAAGCTCCACAATATCAAAACTGCCCAATAACGAAGTCTAAATACCCTATAAGAAAAATTACAAATTTTTTTTGGAAATAATTAAATATTAGAAAATAGAATTATAAACAATTTGAAAAAAAAAAACAATAACAAAAAAAATATAGGAGAATCAGAAAATGAAATAATTAAAAGAACAAAATTATTTTAACGTAATTTCAATGGACCAGAACATAGAAATATTGAAAGAAAAATTTCAGAAAGCATACAAGTGCCTAAATAAAACAATTTATATACACCCTCAAACCATAAACAAGCACCTTGAAACTATCTTCGACAGTTATAATAGAAGTACAGACATATGCAATGAATCTAGCAGTAAAAGCTTTACTGAGCTAATATACAGTTTAAATAAACAACTAATAAGTATAGCAACAAAACATAATATAAAATTCACAATACCGGTAGATTCGAATCTAGAAGCAACTTTTGAACCTCTAATAGCAAAAGACACAGAAGAACCAGCTGTAAAAGATAACCCAGGAGACATTCAAGATACATCAGGTGTAAAAGATAACCCAGAAAACATTCAAGATAATACAAAACCAAAGATGGTGCAAACAAAGATTGAATTTCTTAATACAGCCTCTAAGCTGATTCAAGAGTATGATGGTGGAGTAGAAACAATTCAAAGTTTCATAGATTCACTGGAATTAATCAACGAAATAAAAGCAGAACATGAAGAAACAGCTATTAAAGTCATAAAAACAAAACTAAAAGGGGACGTTAGATTACTAGTTACTAATGAAAACACTATAAATGGTATAATCCAAACATTAAAGAAAGAAATTAAGGGTGAAACAGTTCAGGTAGCAGAGGCAAGATTAATGAATTTAAAACAAAATGGCAAGAACGCAAATTCATTTATGTCAGAAATAGAAAATCTTACTAAATCATTGAAACGCGCATTCATAACAGACAACGTAAACCCTGAAACAGCAAAGAAATATGCCACTCAAACAGCAGTGAAATCAATCATAAAGAACTGCGATAACGAAAAGGTCAGAACAATAATAGAAGCAGGCAATTTTACTGAAATGAATGATGTTATAGCTAAATTTGTAAATACATCTACAAATATAGAACAAGATCACAGCGTGTTTTATACTAAAAGAAACAATTACACAAATAAGAACTCGTACAATAATAATAGAAATTATAATAATAATTACCAAAATAGAAACCCAAATGATAATACTAACTATAACAATACTAGGAATTACAATAACTATAGTAATAATTATAATCGAAGAAATTATAACAATAGATATACCAAAACTAATTATCCTTCTAAAATACAACAAAATAATAATGTTAGATTTACAAATATAGAAGAAAATTCGGAAAACTCCGAAAGTCCTCTGGTGTAAAAAATCGAACAAATAAAATATATAATTTAAATTGCAACCTTAATAGCTACATAACTTTAAACTTTGACGATGTAGGGACAATAAAATTACTATTAGACACAGGAGCTGATGTATCACTAATAAAACAAGAAATATTAAGAAAAGACAATACAGTTAACATACAAAAACGGACAAAACTTAGTGGAATAGGCAAAGACGTCCTATTTACAATAGGCGAAACCAAACTAAAGGTCAGCAACCTCTCAACGGTACACACCTTCCAAGTAATAGAAAATGATTTCCCCATCCCATGTGACGGAATCTTGGGGCTTGACTTTATAAAAAAATTCAATTGCATACTCAATTATTCCACCAACAAATTGATAATAGATCCATATAAATCAAGATATAAAATTATAATCAATATAGGATCAGTCAAAACACACATGTATTCCATATCCCATCTAGAACAGAAAAAATTGTACGCATTACAATATCCTCAAACGACAATAACATCTTTATCCCTAATCAAGAATTACACCCGGGGTATTCGTCGCAAACACTATTGCTTCCAAGACTAACCCATATGTCCGCATATTAAATACTAACAACACAGACGTGCAAATGCAAATATAAACCTATTAAATGAAAAACTGTCCGATTATGAAATCTTAAAATAGACAAACAACATGATTCAAAACATAAATCCACAATAATGAACAAACTAGCACCCCATTTTCCCGATTTCGTAAAAGAACCTCTACATAAATTATGCTCAGAATTTAATGATGTATTCGCAATAGAATCTGAACAAATATCGTCCAACAATTTCTATAAACAAAAATTAAGACTCAAAGACACAACACCAGTCTACACCAAAAACTACAGGATAGCACACAGTCAAAAAACCGAAATCAATAAACAAGTGGACAAATTGATCAATGATGATATTATTGAACCATCAATGGCTGAGTTCAATAGTCCGATTTTATTGGTTCCTAAAAAAGCGCTACCTGGCAGTAAAGAAAAACGGTGGAGATTGGTAGTTGACTATAGAAAAATTAACAAACAACTAGTAGCGGATACATTCCCACTACCCAGAATGGACGATATCCTTGACCAGCTAGGACGCGCTAAATACTTCTCTTGTTTAGACTTAATGTCAGGATTTCATCAAGTAGAATTAGAAGAAAAATCTCGGGACATAACATCATTTTCCACAGATAAGGGCTCATTCAGATTCAAGCGATTACCATACGGATTAAAAATTGCACCAAACTCGTTTCAAAGAATGATGTCCCTTGCATTCACGGGTCTATCACCATCCCAAACATTCCTTTATATGGATGATCTAATTGTAATTGGTTGCTCTGAAAGTCACATGATCAGAAACTTAAGGGATGTTTTTGAAACTTGCCGAAAATATAACCTAAAATTGCACCCAGACAAATGCTCTTTCTTCAGACATGAAGTTACTTTTCTAGGACACAAATGCACAAATAAAGGAATTTTACCAGACGAAAGCAAGTTCAAAACGATTCAAGATTACCCGACTCCCAAAAATGGCGACGAAGCCAAAAGATTTGTAGCATTCTGTAATTACTACCGTAGATTCATTCCAAACTTTGCATACCATGCACAATTTATCAATAGATTATCAAGGAAAAATGTAGAATTTATCTGGGATGCAAACTGTCAAGCAGCTTTTGAATACTTAAAAAACAAATTATTAAGCCCACAAATTCTTCAATATCCAGATTTAATAAAAATTCTGTATCACAACTGATGCAAGCAAGATCGCATGTGGAGCCGTCCTCAGCCAAGAATTTGATGGACTCCAATTACCCATATCATATGCATCTAAAGCATTTACAAAAGGCGAAAGCAATAAGTCAACAATAGAGCAAGAATTAACAGCAATACATTGGGCAATTCAATATTTCAAACCATACATATACGGAAAAAAATTCCTAATCAGAACTGACCATCAGCCATTAACATACCTATTTTCTCTAAAAAACCCATCGTCAAAGCTTACTAGAATAAGGCTAGATTTAGAAGAGTTCGATTTTACTATAGAATACATCAGGGGACAAGAAAATTTCGCAGCGGATGCTCTCTCCAGAATTGAATTTGAAAATATAAAAAACATAGAAACTAATAAAATACTTAAAGTAGCAACAAGATCAGAAACAAAAAAATTAGTACATAAGGAAAACAAAATTAACAATAGCAGAATAGAAACACCAAGAATATATGAAATAATAAATCCTAGCGAAGCCAAAAAATACGCGCAAATTAAATTCAAAAAGTGCAAATGTTTTATTACCAAAAATAAAGAAAAATTACTCTCCTTCAACATAGGCGATTTGATCATTAGTGGAAGAATAGATCTAGATCGATTCCTTCCAAGGCTTGAAAAAGAAGCCGGTGCTCAAAAAATCTATAAACTGAAGATAGACATGTCAGAAAAACTATTAAGGTCACTTACACCTAATGAACTAAAACAAAAAGGAAAAGACACATTAAAACATTTAGAAATAGCAGTTCTACCCCAAGTAAAAGTTATAACAAATAAAGAAGAAATAAGAAATACATTAAATAAATATCATAATGACCCAATAGAGGGAGGTCACTGCGGGGTAAACAGAACACTAGGAAAAATAAAAAGAGATTTCTTTTGGAAAAATATGTCTCGGGATGTTGCAACATACATCAAAAATTGCGAAAAGTGCAAACTAGCCAAAGTAACCAGACACAACCACTCCCCATTGGTCATAACACCAACCCCTGCAACCACTTTTGACACAATAATAATAGATACAATTGGACCATTACCAAAAACAATGAACGGTAATGAATACGCAGTTACTATTATCTGCGATCTGTCCAAATATCTCATATCAATACCAATACCAAACAAAAGTGCAAAAGCGGTTGCAAAGGCAATATTCGAAAAATTCATTTTAATTTACGGTTCAGTGAAAACAATTCTAACAGACATGGGAACAGAATATATGAATTCAATACTAATAGAACTTTGCAAAAATTTTAACATAACTAAAATTAATTCCACGGCGCACCATCATCAAACTCTTGGAACAGTAGAAAGAAGCCATAGAACTTTCAATGAATACATCAGGTCATATATATCCATAAAAAAAGACGATTGGGATGAATATCTAGCATACTTCACATATTGCTTTAACACCACTCCATCCACGGTACATGGTTATGCACCTTTTGAACTAGTCTTTGCAAAACATCCTAAAACTATCCCATTCTCGTCTGAAACGGTAGAACCCATTTACAACATTGATGATTTCAATAAAGAAATAAAATTTAAATTACAAATAGCACAAAATAGAGCGAAACTGCTTATCGAAAAATTTAAAGCATTACAAAAAAAAAAATAGGATAAAAACACAAAAAAGTATCGCTAACTGAAGGACAAGAAATACTTTTAAAAAATGATACAGGACATAAATTAGATAACAAATACACAGGCAAATATACAATACAGAGCATAGGTCCTAACAATAATATAGTAATAGCGGATGATAAAAACAAAAAGCAAACAGTACATTTAGATAGAATAAAAATAACATAAAAAGGATGTTAGAAAAATATAAATTTTTCTTTTTAAAAAAAGGAGGTTACTTTTAGGGATAAGATTAGGGCACATACTTTTAGGGATAGATTGTAAGTAATTAGAACTTAAGCATAATGTCTAGCTTTAAGTACCGTTAAGGACACTAGCCATAAGACCAATGTAAACGTTCTCCTATAAATACCGGGCTTGCGGCCCCAATAAATCACTTCAAGTCAAACCTTGCCTTCGCCTATTCACTTGCGTTTTGAATCATATTGTTTCTTGTATGCCTTCTGGGCTTTAGTAATTTCTTGTTTGGCAGAAGCTCTCATCGACTGTCTCTCTTCATCGAATTTATCGCATACTTCCTCCTGTAACAACTTAAGAATCCGATTTTCTGGCCCATTGCTCATTTGAACACCCAGCATTAGTTCAAATGGTGATCTTTTGTGGATACATTGACATGAGAATTAATAGCTCTTTGCACATTTGGCACATACTTAAACCATTTATCCGGTTCATCCGCAGACAGCTTGGAAATAATCGTAGTGATAGATCTGTTTACACGTTCGATCTGACCGTTGCCTCTTGGAACGCCCCTTGTTGTCCAAACATGGTGAATTCCGTTCGACTTAATATATTCCTCGAAATCTTTAGCTATAAACGCAGATCCTCTGTCACTGATAATTCGAACAGCGTTACCAAATATAGCAGACCACTCTTTTAACTTTCGTAGTACTTTCTCGCAACTTGTTGTTTTTGTTGGATATAACCAAACAAATTTTGTGAAGGCGTCGATTATGCATTTGACGCAGTTATTTATAATTCGGACAACTTTTGACTCTAAATGCGGTATCCAATAAGACTGCTGAACTGCATGCATCGCATAGTGACCAACATTGTGGGCTTCAACAATGATCTCTTTTTCCATTTGTTTCGGGACAACCAAAAGTTCATTACCGCCAACCGTTTTGTATAAAAGACCGCCTTTTAATTTAAAATCTTCATAGGGTTGATTTTGCAACAATTCGATCAGAGCCTTTGACATTGTATCCTCTTGGTGTGCTTTTTTAAATCGTGCCGACGTTTCCGATCGTATGTTCATAATTCCTTGTGGATAGCGACTGAGACAATCCACATGTTTAAGTCTCTCTCTATGCTCCACATCGAAGTTAAAATCCTGCAAATAGACAATCCATCGCGCCACGTCTCTAGGAACATCCTTCAACACCATACTGTTTAGCTTTCGAAAATCCACGCAGATTCTATAGCAGCCATCTTTCTTATTTACCACAACGACTCGACTGGCAAAATTGGATGACGATCGGCGAACGATTCCAGCATTGATCCATTCGTCGACTTGTTGCTTCACTGCTGCAGCTTCAATAGGCGGCAGACGACTTGGTGATTGGCGAAACGGCAAGATAGCACCATCTGGGACAATCTGTAAACTAACTGCATCAGTTGATTCTGCTACTAGCCCTGCAGCATTCTGGGTTCTCTCTTCAACGTTTGGGTTTTCAACGGTCTTGTAGTCGTTGATCATTGCTCGCACATCATTTTCGAAATCTGAGGGTACATCTATATCAGAATCGGTTTCTGTTACATTAAAAATACTTAACTGATTATCCTCAGAAGTTTTATCCCCAGCAGGGGGATTATATCCTGCTTCCGACGACGTAACGAAGAACTTCTCCATAAAGTCATAGCCGAGTACAACATCATACGGCACATCTTCGTTTGCGACCACAACAAATTTTTGGACTGTCTGGACGTCGTCTACCTTGACCTCAGCTTGAAAAGTACCAAGCGGATAAGTATATTTTCCGCCTAGACCAACCAAATTCTTGACAGCTTTCTGCAGACTTTTAACTCCAATCTTCTCTACAGCGCTTCTGGACACCAAAGACACATCCGCTCCTGTGTCAACCAAAGCGTTAATGTTGCAACCTTTTATGTCCACTTCCTTTATGCGTTTTGGATTTTGTACCAATGTTTACACCAATGTTTGCAGTCTCCAATGGCTTCGAATTATACACTGCACCAATATTAGCAATCTTTGGACAGTTCTTTGAGATATGACCCTCACCATTGCAGCGAAAACATTTTGTTGTCACATTGCATTCCTTTCTAAGATGCACGCTCGATCCGCAGTTAAAGCAGCGAGGCTTTTTCTCGTAGTTTCTCTGGCTAACTTTCTTCAGACCTTGTGGCACATCGATCTTTGCCATTTCCATTGCGTGCTGATAGATTTCATACTTTTCTCGTAGCTCTCTGAATGACTGGGCGCAATATAAGTTGATCTTTAAGTCGTTCTTCATGTTCAAACTGTCTACTATATAGCGCAGTACCGATTTCATATCTATATTGCCTTCTGCTGCGATTGACTTCATATGAAACATTTACTCCCGAAAGGTTTCCTCCTTCTGCATCTTACGCTCACGAAGCGCTACATACGTCGTCCATGCCAAATTCGTTTTCCAACTGGTCACGAAGATCATCATAACTGCGTACTGGAGTTGAATCTAAAAATAACTTTGCAACTTTAGTCATTTTAGATCGTGCCTCAACATATTTTGCTTCATAGTTAGTCCATAGGCCTCAGCATTCAGTTCAAAATTATTGAACCACATCTCCACAGGCATACTTTGTCCATCATAGTCGGGTACCACTTTAGCAAAATCGTCTGCTTGAATGCCAGAGTCACCCTGTTTCACTTCGTCAGCTTCTATTTTCAGCGTCAGCAACTGTATCAAATTTTTCAACATCGTGTTGTTCTCTTCTTTCATCTGGTTCTCTTTCGTGTTCTCTTCTCGTTTTTCGACCAAATCCAGCATCAACGCTTCGCGTACTTCTCTGGCTCTTGTTATGCATCCAACTTCTTGCTTCTCTTCTTGTATTTCAATTTCGTCAGCTTTTTCCAAGGTCTTGTTTTGTCGCGACATTTCGGCGCCCGCGCGTTTTTTCTCAGTGTTTTTTGCCGGCGTACGCTTCGTTTTCGTCATAACCGATTTTGTTCAACAACAACAACTCTTTTAATTTTACAACTGTTCTCGGGAATTTTCCAATAGCAACTTACAACTTTAAATGATTTTTACCAACTTTTAAAAACCATTTCAAAACTTAAGCGCTGATTGTCTTTTTTAACCGATAGCACGAAGATGAACCCACAAATGTAATGGAATGTAATTTTCCAATAGCAACTTACAACTTCAAATGATTTTTACCAACTTTTAAAAACCATTTCACAACTTAAGCACTGATTGTCTTCATATTAACCGATAGCACGAGGTTGAGCCCCCAAATGTAATGGAATGTAATTTTCCAATAGCAACCTACAACTTTAAATGATTTTTACCAACTTTTAAAAACCATTTCACAACTTGAGCGCTGATTGTCTTTATATTACCCGATAGCACGAGGTTGAGCCCCCAAATGTAATGGAATGTAATGGTTTTATTTGTATAAAAACAAATAGAGAGTTTTAATGCTATATCAGTTTACAAAAACAAATTAGTTCAATAGGGTTCAGAAATTCGGCTTAATTAAATACAACGTTTTAAAGCGACTTGATTCTTCCACTCATTCTACCGACGACTTTCGGCTTCACTCGCAGACAACCTTACACCGTCGATGCTACTTCTCGACTTCCCGACAACTTTCTGCCTCCTTTCTCATTCGCCAGGGCTACAAAAACGACCAGCAACCTAGCACACATCTTACATACATAGGGGAGACAGTTAGCGGTATACACACACACATATACGCACATAAGGACAAAGAGAAGAGAAAGATAGGCCGACATGGCGCTTAAAACGTCACCTTCAGATGACCGCTGCCCCCACCCCCTTACAAAGCTGAACCACCGCTACAAAAACAACAAACAAAGACAATGCAATGATTTTTACCAACTTTTAAAAACCATTTCACAACTTAAGCACTGATTGTCTTCATATTAACCGATAGCACGAGGTTGAGCCCCCAAATGTAATGGAATGTAATTTTCCAATAGCAACTTACAACTTTAAATGATTTTTACCAACTTTTAAAAACCATTTCACAACTTAAGCGCTGATTGTCTTTATATTAACCGATAGCACGAGGTTGAGCCCCCAAATGTAATGGAATGTAATGGTTTTATTTGTATAAAAACAAATAGAGAGTTTTAATGCTATATCAGTTTACAAAAACAAATTAGTTCAATAGGGTTCAGAAATTCGGCTTAATTAAATACAACGTTTTAAAGCGACTTGATTCTTCCACTCATTCTACCGACGACTTTCGGCTTCACTCGCAGACAACCTTACACCGTCGATGCTACTTCTCGACTTCCCGACAACTTTCTGCCTCCTTTCTCATTCGCCAGGGCTACAAAAACGACCAGCAACCTAGCACACATCTTACATACATAGGGGAGACAGTTAGCGGTATACACACACACATATACGCACATAAGGACAAAGAGAAGAGAAAGATAGGCCGACATGGCGCTTAAAACGTCACCTTCAGATGACCGCTGCCCCCACCCCCTTACAAAGCTGAACCACCGCTACAAAAACAACAAACAAAGACAATGCAGCAGCAACAAAACAAAAGAAAATTATCACAAAAAACTAAAATCTACAACTGCCAAGAAACCTACAAAAACAATTGCTGAAGAACTAAAAAAACAAGCAAATAAAAATTTCAAACCAAACGTAAAACTCTTTAATTTCAATAATGCTAATACTAAAACTAAAATTAACAAAATTAACACAGAGCTAAAAACAAACTTAAAATCTAACGAATCCATGATGAACTGCAGTCAGGATGAGATGGAAATCCAGCTCCCCACAAACGACGCGTCGTTTATATATGTATTGAAATGCGTATGCATTTTCTAAAGCATTTTCTACAGCATTTTTATGGCTATAAGCTTTAAACAATATATAGAATATTTGAGTAATTTCATGTCTAGCTAGAGATGGCCTAACTTCGATTTCTTTTCGATCAATAGCTACGTCATTTTAGCAAATTTTAATCGTTATCAACACTCGGAAGACATAAGCCTTGAAATAACTGATTGCAGGGATTGGAGGGAAAACTTAGATATGTGTCATGATTTAATGTACAAAAACTTCAAATATTAATCGAATATTGCTGAAGGATGGATAGGGTATTAGGTGACAACTCTGGGCTCATGGTTAGCACCTAAAACATTCGAACAACCTTGGCAGATTACTTCTGAATGTTGTAAGTTACATTTTAAAGAGCTAATAAAGCTGCTGAGCCTTGAATAATCAGAATGTATCTCTTCACCTAGCAACCTTACAATATCCTTCAGCAAATTCAGCATAAAATATATTGTAAACTTTTTCATTTTGCAGCTGTTAAATCTTTATCAAAATCTTTTGCAAATTTATAACTTTTGAAGTGGCCATTTATAATATTTGATATTTTATTAATTGACATCAAACAGCATTTAGCAAACCAGCAGACAAGCTGTTGCCAGTTTTGGCCTCCCGAAATCCACAACCATTTGTTTAATTTGTATTTCGAAAAGCACATAAATCTCTTATGGATATAAATCTATATATGTGAAAAATGCTCCTATATATATAATCTTTTTTTTTTGCTTAAATATTTTTATTACAATTTGATAGCTGTTGACATAGTTTTAAGGAAAAGGCAAAAATATATATTTTATGTGTAAGATTCCAATTATTTAAAGTCTGTTAAATACTCATGCATATATCGATTGTTAGTAATAAGTATCGATTGTTAGTAATAAGTATCGATTGTTAGAAATAAGTATCGATTGTTAGTAATAAGTATCGATTGTTAGCGATAAGTCCTCGATAGGTTGAGAGACGGCGTCTCTCTTCTCTTCCGGCGATGCAACGAGCAAGTTGCATCTGCGCAAAACCCAAAGATTGAATCCGACCAATACAAACTAATCTTTATCATTTTTACTTAATAAATAGGTGTTTACAACTCAGAAGTGGGATGACCACCCGAAAGGATACATATTTCGGGACACGGCACGCCACACGTTCCAAATCTAGGACGGCCGCCTCCACGCCCACCGCTGTTAGTGCACCCACTGCGGTGACTACCGCTGCAGTACCGAGAACCGCTGTGCCGACTGCTGACACACGCGCCCCTGCCGGGCCCGCCGCTACTGGGCCAACTGCCGACATACGAGCCCCTGCTGGGCTAACTGATGCCACATTCGCCCCTGCCGGGCCAACTGCCGCCACACTCGCCCATGCTGGGCCAACTGCTGACATGCTCGCCCCTGCCGGGCCCGCCGACGCTGGGCCAACTGCCGCCATACGAGCCCCTGCTGGGCTAACTGATGCCACATTCGTCCCTGCCGGGCCCGCCGCCGCTGGGCCAACTGCTGCCATACTCGCCCATGTTGGGCCAACTGCTGACATGCTTGCCCCTGCTGGGCCAACTGCTGCCATACTCGCTCCTGCTGTGCCAACTGCTGACATATTCGCCCCCGCTGGGCCAACTGCTGACATATTCGCCCCTGCCGGGCCAACTGCTGCCATACTCGCCCATGCTGGGCCAACTGCTGACATGCTTACCCCTGCTGGGCCAACTGCTGCCATACTCGCTCCTGCTGTGCCAACTGCCGCCATACTCGCCCCTGCCGGCCCCGCTGCGGCTATATCGCCCCTGCTGTAACCGCTGCCGCCGCACCCGCCCCTGCTGTACCCTCCGCTGCGGTGTCCGCCGCTTACAGGCCACCTCTGCAGACTGCCGCCTCTGCACCCGCTGCCACTGCTGTACCCGCTGCCACTGCTGTACCCGCCTCCGCTGCCACTGCTGCACCCGCTGCCACTGCTGGACCCGCCGCCACTGCCACTGCTGTACCCGCCGCCGCTGCCGTCGCATCCATTACGGTACCTGCCGCCGCTGCCACTGCTGTACCCGCTGCCACTGCTGTACCCACCACCGCTGCCACTGCTGTACCCGCCGCCGCTGCCACTGCTGTACCCGCCGCCGCTGCCACTGCTGTACCCGCTGCCACTGCTGTACCCGCCGCCGCTGCCACTGCTGTACCCGCTGCCACTGCTGTACCCGCTGCCACTGCTGTACCCGCCGCCGCTGCCACTGCTGCACCCGCTGCCACTGCTGCACCCGCTGCCACTGCTGGACCCGCCGCCACTGCCACTGCTGTACCCGCCGCCGCTGCCGTCGCATCCATTACGGTACCTGCCGCCGCTGCCACTGCTGTACCCGCTGCCACTGCTGTACCCACCACCGCTGCCACTGCTGTACCCGCCGCCGCTGCCACTGCTGTACCCGCCACCGCTGCCACTGCTGTACCCCCCGCCGCTGCCACCGCTGTACCCGCCGCCGCTGCTGTCGCATCCATTACGGTACCTGCCGCCGCTGCCACTGCTGCACCCGCTGCCACTGCTGTACCCACCGCCGCTGCACCCGCTGCCACTGCTGTACCCGCTGCCACTTCTGTACCCGCTGCCACCACCGCTGCCGCCGTTGCACCCGCTGCCACTGCTGTACCCGCCGACTATATGTCTGCCATGCGGGCTGCGGCCTCTCTCGCCGCCCCCGCCACTGGTCCCGACGCGGACCCATGGGAAGAGATGCCCGCTTTAGTGCCCTCCGTATCGACTGCCGCGGCCGCCATCACACCGGCCACTTCCGCCTCCCCCAGCCTGGATGAGCAACTGGTGACGCTACAGAAACAACATGAGTTGCTACAGCTACAGCATCAAATCCGCAAACTGCAGCAGGGGATTGACGAATCCCAAGCACCGAGGCAGCAAGTCTGTGACGTGAGTGTTATTGAGAGCATGGTGGCTCGATTTTCAGCGGATACCGCATACGATGTGAAGAAATGGCTGAACGATCTGGAAGACGCGTTTGAAATTCTGCAGTTGAACGACCGCCTACGGTTGGTCGCATGCCGTCGTATGCTGGAAGGTACGGCGGCGGTGCTGCTGCGCACGGTATCGGTGCACAGCTACGAAGAATTGAAGGCAATCCTCTTGCGAGAATTTGGACGCTCGTGTAGCATCGAGGAAGTGTACCACGCTTTGCGTGGCCGGCACATCAAGGCAGGCGAGGGATGTTTAAGATTCGCAATCGAGATGCAGGAGATTGCCATGAATGCTCCGATTCCGGAGAACGAGCTGGTCGACCTGATCATTGATGGACTGCGGGACAACTCTACTCGAGTCGGCATGCTGTACTCAGCTCGGACAATGGCTGAACTGAAGCCCCTACTGGAACGCTACGAGCGCCTCCGTATGCTGGCCGCTGCCTCCAGACAAAGCAATAGTGTGAAGGTGCAGCCAACAACAACTGCGCCGGGAAACAAATCGTCAGGCACCGTCACGAGTGAGACCAGATGCTTCAACTGCTCAGGATGGGGGCATTACAAGAGTCAATGCCCGAAACCAATGAGACCTCCGAATTCATGTTTCAAGTGTGGCATAGTGGGCCAAAGCTACAAAAACTGCCCGTCTCGAATTGGGAATGCCACCAATATCACTGCCGCCGCCGCTGATGAAGCGGGAGATCGACTAGACCATTTACAACTGGTGAGTGTTGCTTTTGTTTGTGATGAAGTGCAGGATAGGAAATTTATAGATATGTTTTCCCTCCTGGATTCGGGCAGTCCAAAGAGTTTTATCCGTCAATCTGAAGTCCCCTCCAACTGCCGTCTTAGCCCCCGTACATTGAACTGCCGTGGTTTAGGAAATAGCCAACTTCTGTCCTTAGGCCAAGTCCAGTGTAGTGTTCGCCTCCGCAACACACAGACAATACATACGTTTGAAGTCCTGACGAACCAAGCAACCGAACTGCCGATGATTATAGGTAGAGATCTTCTGTATAAAATTAATATTAGACTCTGTAAACTGAAGGAACGAGAATATGAAAAAGAATCGTTGATACTCATGAATAAACCGACTGAATGTATAAATCCAAAACTTACTGCTGTTCTGAAGTCCTTTGACATATTTATGGAAAAGAGAGTGATACTGCCGTGTGATAGGAATGAAATTGTGCCTGCCGAATTGTTGTCTGATTCTCCCCTTCCGAAAACTTCTGCTGTACCTTCGGAAACATTGAACGATGCACTTATGGCGATAAATTCCATTGAGCTCCTGCTGTCAGTGAATTAGACTTTGATATAGAGTGTGATAGGAATGAGATTGTGCCTGCCGAATTGTTGTCTGATTCTCCCCTTCCGAAAACTTCTGCTGTACCTTCGGAAACATTGAACGATGCACTTATGGCGATAAATTCCATTGAGCTCCCTGCTGTCAGTGAATTAGACTTGATATAGAGCCCGCGTTACGGGAAGAGCAAACCGCAGCCCTTAAGTCTATTATTTCCACTTCGTATGTTCAAGTTGATCCAGATTTAATAAAGCCCATGAACTATGAGATGAAAATAGAATTGACTAGCCAAACTCCGATTTTCTGCCGCCCCCGCCGTTTGTCGCACCACGAACGCATCGAGGTGCGTGAGATTTGTGACGATCTCTTGAAAGCTGGCATTATTCGCCACAGTAGTTCCCCTTACGCTGCCGCGATTGTCCCTGTACGCAAAAAGGACAACACCCTAAGAAAGTGTGTAGATTACCGACCGTTGAACAAAATTACAGTTCGAGATCATTTTCCGATTCCTCTGTTAGATGATTGCATTGAACATCTGGGTGGCAAATCATTCTTCACTATCTTGGACTTGAAGAACGGTTTCCACCATGTGAAAATGCACCCAGACTCAATCAAATATACTGCCTTTGTAACCCTGATCACCAGTTTGAATATGTACGCATGCCCTTCGGACTTTGTAATGGCCCTTCCGTGTTCGCTAGATTCGTTTATTTTGTCCTTAAGGAATTTATAAACCGAGGTCAACTGGTGATATATATGGACGACATTCTAGTCGCGTCGCATGACTTTGAAACCCACCTTGAGATTCTGAAGGAAATATTGTATGTGTTAAGAGTAAACGGGCTATGCCTGAAGCTGACGAAATGCCGTTTTGCGTATAGGGAACTAGAGTACTTGGGCTACTTAGCAAATTCCGCCGGTATCACGCCTAAACCAGCTCATATTCAGGCGATACGGGATTTGCCCATTCCAAGGGATAGCAAGGAAGTAGAGCGTTGCCTAGGCCTATTCTCATACTTCCGCCGATTTGTATCAGGTTTCGCTAAGATTGCGTGTCCGCTGTCCCGATTGTTAAGAAAAGATACCCCTTATGTCTTCTCCGATGAATGCCTTGAAGCCTTCCGAACACTGAAGTTGAAATTGATCGAATCCCCCGTGTTATCTATTTACAACCCGAAGTCTGAAACAGAGTTACACTGCGATGCTAGTTCAATTGGTTTCGGAGCAGTGCTCCTCCAGAAACAAACAGACGGTAAATTACACCCAGTGTCCTACTTCTCTAAGATGGCCTCCGCCGCTGAATCGAAACTACACAGTTATGAGCTAGAGACGTTAGCTATAGTGTATTCCTTAAAACGTTTTGAGACGTACCTTAAGTTCATCCCGTTCAAAATCGTGACCGATTGTAATTCCCTTGCGCTGACACTGAGAAATGGTGGACATTCCGCCAAGATTGCTCGCTGGGCCCTGCTGTTGGAAAACTATAACTACACGATTGTACACCGCTCGGGGTTGGGTATGCCCCATGCTGATGCTCTAAGTAGAATAGAAACTGCCGCATACGTTGACGATATAAACCTTGACTTCCAACTGCAGTTAACCCAGAACCGGGACCCTGAGATTGTCAAACTCCGAGATGAGTTAGAGAAATATGAGATAGCGAATTTCGAACTGCGAGATGGAGTAGTGTACCGCCTGTCCTCGACGAGTATACCCCAACTTTATGTCCCTTCCGAAATGGTAAATCATGTCATACGAGTAGTGCACGAGAAGCTTGGCCATATGGCCACGGAGAAATGTTGTGCACAGATCAAGAAGCATTACTGGTTCCCGTGTATGAAGTCTTACGTTAACAATTACATTAAAAATTGCCTCAAGTGTATCTACTACTCCGCGTCCGCTTCGGACCACCGTGTCACGCTACATAGTATTCCGAAAGTGCCCCTTCCGTTTGATACCGTCCATATTGACCATTTGGGCCCCCTTCCGTCCATACGTTCTAAGAAAAAGTATCTTCTGGTTGTCATTGACGCTTTCACCAAATTTGTGAAGCTGTACCCTGCCGCCACGACTAATTCACGTGAAGTATGCCAGACATTAGAATCTCAGTATTTCGCAAATTACAGTAGACCCCGCCGAATCATCAGTGATCGAGGTACCTGCTTTACTTCCTCCGAGTTTGAAGAATTTCTGAAGGCCAATAATATAATTCATGTGCTGAATGCCACTGCCTCACCCCGGGCCAACGGCCAAGTCGAGCGGGTTAACCGTGTGTTGGGCCCCATGTTGGGTAAACTGACGGAACCTGTGGACCACGCAGATTGGGTCCAACAACTGCCGAACATAGAGTTTGCATTGAATAACTCCGTCCACTCCACAACCAAATTTGCCGCTTCCGTACTTCTATTCGGTGTTGAACAACGAGGTGTGGTAGTAGATGAACTAACCGAACGGTTGGGTGAGAGAACGGAGGAGGTCGATGCCTCAGAGGTAGACGTCCGGAGATTAGCCTTCCGTAACATTGTTAAGTCCCAAGAATATAATTCGGAATATTATTCGAAGCATCACCTCCATGCCGTTAGTTTTGAGGAGGGGGGATTTCGTAGTTATTAAGAATGTGGATACTTCGGCAGGCACGAACAAAAAGCTTATCAGGCGGTATCGTGGTCCGTATGTGGTTCATAAAAAACTTCCGAACGACCGATATGTTATCCGGGATGTAGAGGGCTCCCAAATCACCCAACTACCATATGATGGTGTCCTAGAAGCCTCCAAATTAAAGCTATGGGTTGCCCCTGATCAAGATTGCACTTCTGATAGCCAAACAAAGGCGACACCAGCCACTTAAGATTCTTATTTACCCCCTCCGTTGTTACCAATTGGAATCGAGGTCGATTCCTCGTCAGGACGGCCGAGTTGTAAGATTCCAATTATTTAAAGTCTGTTAAATACTCATGCATATATCGATTGTTAGTAATAAGTATCGATTGTTAGTAATAAGTATCGATTGTTAGAAATAAGTATCGATTGTTAGTAATAAGTATCGATTGTTAGCGATAAGTCCTCGATAGGTTGAGAGACGGCGTCTCTCTTCTCTTCCGGCGATGCAACGAGCAAGTTGCATCTGCGCAAAACCCAAAGATTGAATCCGACCAATACAAACTAATCTTTATCATTTTTACTTAATAAATAGGTGTTTACATATGGTTCCTATTCTGTCATTCTATGCCATATGGGGGAATTTATGTATTGTTTTTTTAGTTTTTTGTTCTATGTTTGACAGTGTCCCTTTTTGGAATTGGTCTTTTTTTCATTTGTATGTAATTGCAACTTTAAGGACTCCATTGCGTAACCCTTTGGTTTGTGGCATTTGCTGCATTCACCCATTTGCATTTTTATGTCGCATTCAGTGCGTCATTTGCAGAGGTCGCGATGGAAGCATCAAGAGTCATTCGGCAAATATATTGCAGACACAACACTCTGCATAGAGCACATTAATATACATACAACCAGAGGACAATGCCTCCGCCCATATCGCCCGCCCACCATTTGAAAACTCCTTTTTGCCTCCCACAGTTTACACATAAACACGCGAAATAAGCAATATTTTTCGAAATAAGGAATATTTGGCTGCTCTGGCATCCGAATATTGTATTCTAAACTATATTAGTTCTCTAAAATCAAGAAATATTGTAAACTCAACAATATCGTTTGTTGAAAATAATGCTACCAAAAGTTTCAAAAAGACCGAGTATCCGAAATTTGGCATCTGGCAACACTATCTCAAAATTTGACAGCTTCTTTAGCCGTAAATAGCTACTTTTAGCCATAATCCCGCTAAAAACATAATTTCCGTTTCGCTAATTACACAAGAACTACAAATTAAGTCGCCAAGGCGCACCTGAGACCGTATATAAAAACAAACAGTTCCCTTTAAATTTCAGTTGGGCTGAACGCTTCAAACAGTTCAGTTCGCTCCTTTTATTTTATAAATTATTTTCCTTATTAATAATAATGAGCTTTTTTGGTAGAAATTCCAACTTTAAAACTAAAGTTTAACTGAATTTCTTGGACTCGATCCGATATCTGTTCATTATTTTTAAAGTGGCAACATGCAGCCCCATTTTTCAAGTGTTCAACTCGTTCCTAGAATTGTAAACCCTTATATAAAAAGGATAAATTCATTTTCCTTAATAATTATATGCTGTTTTGGTTTTCCAAGTTAAATTGGATTTCTGTGACTCGATACGCTATCTGGTCATTCTTTTTAATTCCCGTTCATTTCCAAAGTCTTTGATTCTTCCCCTTTTTCGGGGAAAGAAGCAAATTTAAAGAGGCAACTTGCTGCTCCATTTTTGAGGTGTTCAACTCGTTCCGTTTGCCTAGAATTTTAAACCCTTATATAAAAAGGATATATTCATTTTCCTTAATAATTATATGGTTCCATGTTTAATTGGATTTCTCCGACTCGATTCGCTATCTGGTCATTATTTTTGATTCCCGTTCATTTCCAGAGTCTTTGATTCTTCCCCATTTTCGGGTACTAAAGAAGCAAATTTAAAGAGGCAACTTGCTGCTCCATTTTTGAGGTGTTCAACTCGTTCCTAGAATTGTAAACCCTTATATAAAAAGGATATATTCATTTTTCTTAATAATTATATGCTTTTTTGGTTTTCCATCTTTAATTGGATTTCTCCGACTCAATTCGCTATCTGGTCATTATTTTTGATTTCCGTTCATTTCCAGAGTCTTTGATTCTTCCCCATTTTCGGGTATTAAAGCAAATCTAAAGAGGCAACTTGCTGCTCCATTTTTGAGGTGTTCAACTCGTTCCGTTTGCCTAGAATTGTAAACCCTTATATAAAAAGGATATATTCATTTTCCTTAATAATTATATGCTTTTTTGGTTTTCCATGTTTAATTGGATTTCTCCGACTCGATTCGCTATCTGGTCATTATTTTTGATTCCCGTTCATTTCCAGAGTCTTTGATTCTTCCCCATTTTCGGGTATTAAAGAAGCAAATTTAAAGAGGCAACTTGCAGCTCCGTTTTTCAATTGCTCGACTCGTTCCATTTGCCTAGAATTGTAAACCCCTATATTAATAAATTAGAGGGTATATGTTGAAAAAAACAACAAAAGTTCTTGCAACGGATATCCGTGTTTCAGAGCAGTTGACGAAAATTTGCCTCTTCTCTCGCATTTTACTTTTACATGGTGCAAACTGGTGGAGCGGTAACTGATAACTTCCCCTTTCACATGGAATATTTTGGGCCTTGTTTCCTTTTGTGTTTTTTTGCCTTTCCATAGGTTTTAATTTTTTTTTTTTTTTTTTTTTGGCTTTTACCTCTGCAAGATCTTAATTTCGATATCGATGTCAAATTGTCGCTTGGATTAATTAAAAAAACACGAGTTTGGTCCAAATAAAAACTGGGTTGAGGCTCAGCTGTTTTTTCCGGTTGTGGTATTTCATTGTTCATTTCTCATCCCTTCCTTTTTATCGCTTTTCCCCTCTGCTGCACGCATATTTTCTTTGCCTTTTCGCACATTTTCTTTTGCCTGAGGGTTTTACACATTTTGCGAATTTTTGCTGATTTTTCCGAGTGGCTCGATTTGCAGGCCAACATGTTGTACCAATTGCAGTCCCAAAGCAAAGGCCAGAAAGCCGCCTATGCTTTAATAAAAGACTACATAGTTTGTAGTAAAAACTATTTGAATTTTACTTAACACGAAATATATTCTACTTAAAACAGACAAGCTTAAATCGTCTGAAATTTTTTATAAATTTTCAAAATAATATTACTATGTTACTACTACTACTTAAAAACTACGTTTTTTATTATTGCTTGACCACATGGTAAACTTTTGCTATAAGCACCTTTCATAAGATTATATATTTTTTTTAACCCAAATGGAAAAATTGAACCAGTTCCTTCAAAATCTATTCATAAATCTTTGGGAAAAACCTAAACCCATGTATCTATATGCTCTCGAACAATTTATCACACATTGACCAGAAGAGTTTGGGGTTAGCCTAAGACATTTATTGGCAAAACAGGCAAAAGACAAATAGTTGGCAAAGCCCTTGAGGTATTCAAACTGATCAATTTTCCAATGACATCTTTATTATTTTCACCTTCCCCACACTTTACACTCGTCATGTAAGAGATAAAAAACAATCTATGTACAATTTCAATAAGCAGATGATAACAACAATTTAAGCCCCAACTTCATACAATCAGGTGATTGCCTCCATTCATATATATACATAGATAGATATGTATCTTTCTAGAGTCCCGCGGCAATATTCTGTCAAGCTTTGTTAGAATTTTTCTCATATTTCCATGGAATGGCTTGTCTCTCAAGGACATTTTCAAGTTGAAGGCAAATAGCATAAAGCAAAAATAAATAACGATATATATACACAAATTGGAATAAGGTAAAATAAAAACAAAAATGTAAAAATAAAAGGCAACACACAGACCAAGAGGGAATGGAGAAAAAGATATTTGCTTTTTTATTGGCCGGAAGCCCCCAAACCGCCCACTAAGAAGAGTGAGTTGCCATGCTGCTGTATAATTGTTATTTGATATGCAGACAAACAGCAAAGTCAAACAATATGTTGGAATGTTATTGCGCCTTTGGCATGTTTTATTTCTTAAGGCAGGGCGAAAACGAAACTTTTTTTCTGGCAACTCTGTTTCAATAAAAAATATCAAAGAAGCTAACTTCGGCTATGCCGAAGTTTATATACCCTTGCAGTATACTTGGCAATAATATTTTTCCTTTTTGAAATTTCTTTCCCTGCAACTTAATTCATCAATACACAAACAAAATATTATTTCTCTTTTTACCACAAGTTTTTCTTCTTCCATCATTTTCTAAGCAAAGCACGGCACGCATACACATACAGTTCATGTAGCGTTGCGTCTGTGTGTGTATGCGTGTGCTCTGTTGATTTGATGATGGCAGTAGTAGGCAGCAAGCAGCGCTGCCGGCAGTGTTTGAACCGATTTATATTGACTGTAACTTGTGTAACTTCTATTTATCGGATCAGATTCAAATTTTGGGATCTGAGATTTTATATCTATTACTATCATATTGGTAAATTTCATGGGGATACACCAATTTTTGCAAAAATGTTTCTTCTAGAGCTATATGATATAGTGGTCCGATCCCAAAGATTTTCATACTTTATCTCACCCGGGTAAAAAAAAGCTCCCAAAAAAAATTTCATCCCGATAGCTCTTAAGATGGCTGAGTAAAACGCGTACGCACCGACGGACAGACGGACAGACGGCCAGACGGACAGACGGACATGGCTATATCGACTTAGCTTCTCATGCTGATCAAGAATATATATACTTTATGGGGTCGGAAACGTCTCCTTCTGTGCGTTACAAACATCTGACCAATTTTATAATACCCTCTGCAAGGGTATAAAAACGAGCATAACCGACGCACATAGGTAGATTTTGCAAAATTAGGCGGCCAAAAGTAAAAAAAAAAATCATTTTAAGAACAAACTATTGATGCACATTGTTAGGAGATACTTCCGAGAAACTAACCTCATCATTCCCACCTTTCAAAATAGCGCCCGCGCCGAATTACAGGTAGTCAAACTTCGATTATCATTCACAGTGTTCATATTTAATTCTCCGTTTTCAGTGATACATTTTTCCAAAGTCAATATTTATTTTTGCAAAGTTACTATCAAAGTAATTGTGATGGATATCATTAGTCCAGATATGTATCTTTATGTGTTATGTAGTACTCACCAATTTTAAGAATGTTTTGCATACATTAGCATTGTTATAAAAGACCACATTTTTTGAGACAGATTTTTCTAAAAATAAAAATTTCAAAGGGGCTTATAACTACTTTCCCTGTCCGTCCCTGTAATATTTCTTCATTTAATAATTCATACACAGTTTCAATAATTATATTAAGTTATGGTTGGCCACCTATAGCCACCTATTCACGAAATATACTTATTCAAAGTTTTTGCGCGCCGATAAAAAAAAAAAATTCGAGACCCGGTGCACAGTGGTTGTGGCCATGCCTAAAAATCAAAATATCAATCACACAATATTTTGCCAAAATGTACACAAATTGTATAACAACCTTGATGGCAAACCGGATTTTTATGGAAATCTAACGGGACTTGCGAAAAATTCCATTGAAAACATGAACACGTGTTCATCTTTGAAGCCGGACTACGCTTTGCTTGCTTTTTGCCACAACAAAATAGAACGTGTGACAGAGTACTCCAGAAAAATATTATTTATAATGAATTTTGAAGTTGAAGGTATTTACTTTAATTTATTCTTATTTGAAGATTAAATTGACCAATTAAATATTTTTTCTGTATTTTTCAATAACCTAACCTTTTTTGTGTATTTGTGAACGTCTTTTTCATGTTTACTTAATGTTTTAGTTGTGTTACCCCCGGCTCCCCAC
Organism: Drosophila willistoni; assembly: GCF_018902025.1. NCBI lineage: Eukaryota > Metazoa > Arthropoda > Insecta > Diptera > Drosophilidae > Drosophila > Drosophila willistoni. Next base: position 16,043 of record NW_025814626.1, on the reverse strand, counting down.
ATTGTGAGTGGTATCACTGTGTTTGTCAATGTTTTAAGCTAATAAAAATGAAAATGGTAGCTGCTGCTAGTTTTTTGCATTCGTTTTCGTCATTTGTGTTTGTTTATTATTTTTTGTTTTGTATAATATTTTTTATACCCTTGCAGAGGGTATTATAAAATTGGTCAGATGTTTGTAACGCACAGAAGGATACGTTTCCGACCCCATAAATTATATATATTATTGATCAGCATGAGAAGCAGAGTTGATATAGCCATGTCCGTCTGTCCGTCTGTCCGTCCGTCTGTGCGTATGCGTTTTACTCAGCCGTCTTAAGAGCTATCGGTCTGAAATTTTGTTTCGGGGTTTTTTATTACCCGGGAAAAATAAAGTATGAAATTCATAAGGATCGGACCACTATATCATATAGCTCTAGAAGAACTAGAAGAAACATTTTTATAAAAATCGGAGTATGCTATGCTAAATTTACATATGTGATAATATTGGATATAAAACCCCAGATCCCAAAATTTGAATGTGATCGGATAAATATAGCACACACAGACGCATGAATTGTATGTGTATGCGTGCGTTGCTTTGCTTTGGGAATAAGGGAAGAAGAAGAACAAATTGTAAAATAGAGAGTAAAATTGATTTGTTTGTATATTGATGAATTGAGTTACAGAAAACAAATTTTGAACATGTAAAATTATTATTACCAAGGACTGCAAGGGTATATAAACTTCGGCATAGCCGATGTTAGCTTCTTTTATATTTTTTTTATAATTTTTATTTCGCTTTTGGTATAGGTGCGTCTTCTAATTGCGTACGTTTATCTAGTGCCTCTGGATAAGTGACGAGAAGGTATTTATTTGACCTGATGCAAGGCCAAAATATACGAACCATGGAAGAAAAACTAGATTTTTTGAAAAGTTACCTCCTCGAGTCTTCCAAAGTTTCTGAAACTATCAAAAAATCTTTGAAACATAAATTTTCACATTTCAAATCCCAAGTCAAACAAAGATGGTCTGGAACAGGAAATACTATGGAAGTATTCTTGAAAAAAAATTATTTGTGGTTAGAAGGGACCTTTGAAATAACAGTTTTCTGAATCGAGTGATCGAAGCAAGGGAAGAAAGCCTGAGCAATACGAAGTTTGGTAAATCCTGAGGTGATAGTCCATGCTGCACAAGTGGTTTTGCACAATGATGGGAAAAGAAATGCCTCTAAAATCCTTAAGGATATAACGAACTCACCAACACGGGCTGGCAAGTATAGAAAGTCATACTCCAAGAGTAATGAAACCTTTCCTCCACTTACCCCCTTTGAAGCTCTCAAAAGGTTTGTTGAGGCTGATCTGACAAGGCGACAATACGAAATAATAAGAGCAACAAACAAAGGCCAGTATCCCTGTTATGATCTATTATTGAAAGCTAAACAAGAATGCTACCCACCTAAAATGGCTATGAAAATTACAGCTACTAGCGCGGAAACGGACCTTCAAAGTTTAATGGATCATACAGTAACCCGTTTATCGATTTATTTGCAAGATTTGATAATTACTCTTAACAAAACCGAAAGAGAGTCATTAAATATTATTTGCAAATGGGGATATATTTTTAAGTTCTTTTGTTCCCTTGCAAGTTGTTTGTGGAAAAGACCATAATAAGATTGTTTGGCAAAATCCCACACCTTCTTCGCCACGCTTTTGTCGGCCGATTCGGTTCAGGTTCGTGAAAGAAACCACTAATGTAACCAAGGATGAAATAAAATTTGTGGAGAATGCTTGCAAAGCTCTTGCGTCAACCGAAGTGTCTATAGATCAGAATGTTTTTAAATTTAATCATATTATGAAGATGACCATGGTTGATGGAAAAGTGTGTAACGCCGCAACTAACACAACCTCAACAAGTCGGTGTTACATATGTGGTGCCACATCAAAGAACTTCAATGATTTAAGTAACAAAAATGTTGTATGTCCTGAAGCATTAGAATTTGGAATTTCCATATTACACGCCAGAATAAGACTCTTTGAAAGCATTTTACACCTGGCATATAAATTGCCAATAAAAAAATATAGAGCGGGAAAGACAACTGAAGATAAAACATTAGAAGAACAGACAAAAAAAATAATACAAGAACGATTTCGATTAGAAACTGGACTTTTGGTAGACATGCCCAAAGCCAACTCTGGCAACACAGATGATGGAAATACTAGTAGACGGTTTTTCGAAAACACTTATTTGGCATCTGACATTACAGGAATAAACCATGAACTTATATATAGATTTAAAGTTATTTTAGAAGCCATTTCCAGTGGCTTCAAAATTGATACTGCCAAATACGATGCATATGCCTTAGAAACTGCAAATCTATATATAAAGTTATATATGTTTAAAAATAATAATATCTAATAGATAAAGCCAACTTTTGTAATGTTTCACTTAAAGTTAACCCATATTCAATAGAAAACCTTGCCATTTTAGTATTAAGTTAAAAAAAATAATGTATTTTAATAGGAAATTAATGTATTTTAATAGGAAACAATAATATTTAATTATTTTTTCCATTTAAAGTGTATTTTATTGAAAAAATGTTTTTGGCCGCCTAATTTTGCAAAATCTACCTATGTGCGACGTCTGTGACTCGGACAATTGGGCGACATTGTCAACGGCGACAATTTGGTACTAAAGGGATATTATAACATCAATTTAATAACTTATAAACTCAACTTAAAATAAATTGAAATCCAATACAAAAGGTGTTTAAATGGAAACCATAAACTAATTAAACATGATAAGTCGTTTTATTTCCTATCAATATGGATTTCACATAAATTTTATATAACTACGCATACATACATATGTACATACATATGTATGTCTATACCCTTCAGTACCAAATTGTCGCCGTTGACAATGTCGCCCAATTGTCCGAGCTACAGACGTCGGCAGAGAAAAATTCTGCCAGCGTTTTTCATGCTAAGGTTAGCCGACGGCAGTGAAAAAGTATTAGTGATTTCTAATTGATTTTTGATATAAATAAAGGTAAGTGCTATTTAAATATTATCTATAATATACACAAATAGTGAATAGTAATTTTGTTGGCAAAGTATTAAATTAAATTAATAGCATTATTTATAATCGAATGCTAATCAAAAGAGTAAGAAAATATGAGTACAGAGAGTGAAAGGAAAACAAAGTATTTTGCCAACAAAATTAAATGCGAGTTCGACCCCGGGCTGTGCCAAAAGATAAAATTTTTTTTTTATTTTGTAATAATTCAATTTTTTTTCTCACAAAAAAAAAACATTAGCAACTGGTTTAGAAATAATTGACTTCAAGAACAGCATTACGTCGGAAATTCATAAAAGCTAGTAAGTAGCATACACAGCTGTTGTATGAAAAGCACAAAATTTTAATTCTTTTTTATATTTGCAGACCTCTCAAGTAGCTGGAGACAACTCCCTCTTGTGAAGAGCCACAGCCTGGATAAGAAACACAAAAAGTTGAGCCTTGGAACCTATCTAAAGGCTTTGAACATTCTTCTCGGTAAGTACATTAATTACTGAAAAACGTTAGTTTTGATATTATAATTCATTTCTTTTCTAAAATCTTAAATTTGATTGAGGATTTGATTTGAGATTTGATTGGCTGCGATGCCGGGAGTGGATTAGTCTATGCACGGGAACGAACAACATGCACGGAGACGAGGACATTCGGAGGGAACATAGAGGGATTGGGAGTCACGATAAGGTTTTAGGCCCAGGGCTCCTGCTGTCTTGCAACAGAATGAGCTTTGCTACGGGTCATCGGATAGACCCACACGCGGTGGTGACATCAGCCACTCGGGCGAGACCGTCAGCCCCGGGCAGAGTGCGCTCAATTCGCCCTAAGCGCCACTCGTTGGAGGGGAGATGATCTTCGGACACGATCACGAGGTCGCCGGTCTGGATGCTGCGAGTCGGTGATTTCCACTTGTTCCGTTTGTGAAGCTCCTTGAGGTACTCACTCTTCCAGCGGCGGCAGAAAGCCTGCTGGATTGCCTTCAGTCGCTGCCATCGGTTGATCAGCGACATAGGCTCGACCAGAGTTTCCTGTTCCGCAATGGATAAGAGCGGTCCTCCAATCACGAAATGTCCCGGGATTAGGGCCAGCAGATCCTCTGGATCCTCGCTCATGGGAGAGATTGGCCTGGAGTTTAGGCATGCTTCGATCCTACACAGGAGAGTGGAAAGTTCCTCGAAGGTGTATTTGACAGTGGACGAGGACTTGTAAAACAGGGTCTTAAAACTTTTGACCCCTGCTTCCCACAGTCCTCCCATATGGGGCGCGCTTGGCGGAATGAACTGCCAGGATAAAATGTGCTGGGGAAATGCCTTCATTATATCAAGCTTGGTGGCGTTCAGGAAATCTTTTTCGAGCGCCTTTGAGGCTCCTACGAATGTTTTGCCATTGTCGGAGTAAATGCGTTGTGGGCATTGTCTCCGTGCGACAAACCGAGAGAAGGCTGCAAGAAATCTTCCAGTAGTGAGGTCGGAGGTAGTCTCGAGATGGATTGCCTTCGTGCTGAAACACACAAAGACGCAGACATAACCCTTAGTTATGAGACACGCACGCCCGGTGTAATTTTTGATCTCGAACGGCCCTGCGAAGTCAATGCCCGTGTGGGTGAAGGGCCTGGAGTACGTGATGCGTTCTCGAGGGAGATCACCCATCATCTGGGTCTGTAGTCGTCGACGATGAACGATGCAGACTTTGCACCCCTTGATGTGGGACTTCACCATGTTCTTGATCCGTGGGATCCAGAATTTGGTGCGCAGATACCGCACCATCAGTTGATTGCCGCCATGCAACGTGATGCGGTGGGCGAATTCGACAAGCAGGCGAGTGAAATGAGTACTATACGGGAGGAGAATAGGGTGACGTTCATCATATCGGAGGGAATCAGCGGCCCGGAGTCGTCCGCAGGAGCGGAGTAACCCATGCTGGTCGAGAAATGGATACAGATTGAGTAGCGTGCTGGATGATTTCAGGGGTCGCCCTTCACCCAGGGCCCGTATCTCCGCGAGGTATTCCCGACGCTGAGAGGTCCGAATCAAGGCGCGCTCGGCGGAGAGAAGTTCGTCATTGGTGAGGCGAACCGTGGAAGGCGTCGAAATCCTTTTGGTGGCGAAGCGTAGGATGTACGCGATGACTCGTAATGCTCTACCATAATCCGAGAAACGTTCGCTGACGTCCTCGAGTAGGGTGGTCGCGGTGATGTGGCACTGGACTCGTTGCTCCAACTGGGTGTCTGGGAGTTCGTTATGGGGAGTTGGCCAATACTCGGGGGCTCGCTGGAGCCAGTCCGGCCCATGCCACCAGAGGCTGCTGGCCGATAACTCGGCCGCGGAGACTCCACGGCTCGCCAGATCAGCGGGGTTGTCCTCGGAGCGCACATGTGACCAGCTTTGGCCACTGGTGCTTTTGGAGATGCTGGATACCCGATTGGCCACGAAGGTGGACCAACTGCACGGGGGTTTATTGAGCCAAGCCAACACGATGGTAGAGTCGGTCCAAAACTGGGAGGTTGCAGGTGGGATTGGGAGTTCAGGAACGATCGACGCCCAGAGATCTGCTAGCAAAACCGCTCCGCACAACTCCAGCCGAGGCAGCGAGACTGTTTTGACTGGAGCTACACGGGTCTTAGCCGTTAATAAATGGACGTCTACTTGATCGCCGTACCGAACCCGCACATATAGGGCTGCTCCATACGCTTTCTGTGACGCGTCACAGAAGCCATGAAGCTCCCACGAGAGCTTATCGCTGGTGTTTAGCCAACGGGGAATGCGGAGTCGACTGAGGCCTGGGTAATCCTGCAGGAATTCGTGCCATTGCTGCAGCAGGAGAGGCGGCAGAACATCATCCCAGCCCAGTTCGGTAAGCCAGATTTGTTGCATGAATATCTTCGCTCGGATGACAAATGGGGCTAGCCAACCAGCGGGGTCGAAGAGTTTAGCGATATGGGACAGAACCTGCCTCTTGGAGATCGACTCCTTCAAGGGGGGGTCCGCTACGGTGAAGAAGAAGACGTCCTCGGCAGCTTGCCAGCGGATGCCCAAGGTTTTTGCAGTGCTCGCGTCTTCCAGCTTGAGAAAGTCCGCTCCCAGCAGGTGCTCTCTCGCAGCAGGTGCTCTCTCGGAATGGCTTGAAGTACTTCCTTCTTATTGGAAGTCCACTTCCGAAGCGGGAAGCCCGCAGATTGGAGGGCCGCTTGAAGCTCTCGTATGGCGAGACGGGCGTCGGCTTCAGTGTGAGCGCCGGCAAGGACATCATCAACATACATGTAGTTCCGAAGGATTTCGCTCGCCTGAGGATACATCGCTTGAACGTCTTGTGCCAGTTGTAAAAGGACTCGGATCGCCAAGAATGGCGCGCAGCTAACCCCAAACGTGACAGTTTGTAACTCATAATCCTGAATATTGCCTCAGCGGTCTCGGTAGAGGATCCGCTAAAAGGGGTATGCCTGGGGTCGACTCGGATTTGTCGATACATCTGCGTTATGTCGGCGTTGAAAACGATTGAAAGAACCGCCATTTCAGTACCTGAAGCGTGAGGTCGGCCTGAAGAGTGGGGACGGTGTGCAGGACATCGTAGTGTGGAGGGGCTCGACGCGTTAAATACCACGCAGGAATTGAGCCAGCGCGATCGGTTTTGAGTGGCCCAAGTCAACGCTATTCGGACCTTTGAACGGTAGGGACACAACATATCGACCGTCCTTTCCTCTTTGGGTGGTCTCCTGGAAGTTCCGCTCGCAGAATACGTCATGCTCCTTTTCCGGCTTTGCGGGAAGGTCTTCCACCTCCCAAAACTTGGTGAGGAGTACATCAAGTTTTGCTTCTGGACTAACTCGCGTCTGTGCCGCGAAAACTGATCGAGACACCGGAGGGTCAGGCATGATAGCCCCACACAGAACCCATTCAAAGATGCTTTCTAGCCCGACGAACTCACCAATATCCTTTTTGATCCGTTCTCCGAGCATGTGGGGAAACAGGTCTACACCGATAAGCATGTCAATAGGCGCGGGCTTGTTGTAGTACTGGTCAGCCAGGGGGCGATCGAGGCACTGCGTCGGAACCGTATTAAGGAATGGAGATGTTGGAATGGCCCCTGACAATTTGGATACGACCAGGGCGGAGACCTCAATCTTGTTCAGTCTGTCACACGGGGGAGACAGCATTAGCAGACACACCTTGTCGGCGCAGCCTCCATCACTCTGGCCCATGCCAGTAACCGCGGCGTCTACTGGGCTGAAGGGGGGCTGGACCATGCTGAAGACACGCTCGGAGAGAAAAGTTGAATCGGCCCCGGAGTCGATCAACGCCCGAATATGGTGATCCACACCACGAGGATTGTGGCCTTCGGCAATTTGCTAGTGCAGATGGCGATAAGTAAGACATCCCAATTCTCCGTACTAACACCCGAACTTTCAAGCGCGGTAAGACACCCTTGAAACGCAGTCTGCAGCTCTCGCAAGGATTTGCCCGACTCTTGTGCCACCGCGGGCACCCGAGGTTCTCCCACGCGGCCTGTAAACCCTCATTCGTCAGGGGGACTTAGCCACGATGGTTCTCGCTTCCCCTCGCGTCTTGGTGTTCAAGTGATAGAGCTTCTCCACTTGTGACAAGTACGGGTTGGCGATATAAATGGCGGCGAACAAATCGCGGAATGTGGGCCATGCTAGGCTGTCGCCATCAAATGTCTCCACCTCACACGGAGGAACTCTATGCCCCGCCGGCCTCGACGGAGCGGTTGGCTGACGCATAAGACTCGTCATCTGTGCCGAGAGCTGTTCGATGCGTTCTCCGAACAACGTCCCGCATCGCACATACGCCGCATAAGCGTATTCGTACTTCGCCTTGATGTGGCTTATGTTTGCCAAGCTTTCCTCGTCGGTTTGGACTGTCAAGGCCTTGTGACAACGGGAGTATTCCATCTCGACAGTTGACCAAGAAGTTAGAGCTTCACTCTCCCGAGCTTCGAACAGAGTCAATGCGTCGCACGCAAGAATGAAATCGGAGAGTGACATTCTGGAGTGTTCTCTGCGCTGTTGTGATACGGATCGGGTGACGGGAGCGTCAGAACAGTGCGTCACAACAACGTGCGGGATCTGGGTCTGGGTTGAAAGCTTGGAACGACCTTTGTGTTCACTCGAGTCTTTAACCGAGAATCTGCGACCCTGAGGGAGGCTGGACGAAGACGGACGGGATCTTGGGGATTCGCTGCGGCTGCGAACAGACGAGAACTTGCGCGAAATATCCGTACGCTTCACGGTCGCCGGAGTTATCGGAGGCCGAACCTTCTCCGGAGTTGCAGAGGGAGACGAAAGACTGTTAGACTTCGGCGCAGTCTTGGACGGCTCCGTGGACATACTCAGGGGACGACCTTACCGTCGAACACCGAGTTTGTGGATTTTTTTTGTTTTGGAAAAAACCACAGGAAATGAGAAGTGGACTGTATGAGGACGCAAGAGCTTTCTCGCTGTGCACCGCAGGATTGCGGGAGAATTATCTCGCGTGTGGCTCGGAAACAGAGCCCTTTTAATGGGGATAGATGCGGAACAATATACGAACGCACGAATGCGGATCAAAACTTGCACGTAGACAAAGCGTAATGATTACAAAACAAGTTTGTATGGATTCGTAAGTAACGCTGGGAGTACGTATAAAACAAAACACGGAGGAAATATATAAATAAAGATGTATAGGATAAAAGAAAATACGTTTTTGTATAAATCTGGATCTGGATATATATATGTGCGCAAAATACTGACCGGAAAAATTATATATATAATTTATAAATATGGACGGATATATAAATATGGGCCCGATAGTGCTGGAAAAAATATATAAATTAAACACTTCTTTCACTCACGGGTTAAAAAAATGAATTTTTATTTATAAAGTCACTTTTATTACAACACAGTATGTTTTAATTATAACTGAAAGATGCTGACTTAGAAGTGCTTAACTCCTCCCCCTTTAAGTGCGGACGTCCTCGGTCGCAACAACATATTGGACAGGCCCGATTGAGACTTCCATTGGTGGACCATGGTTGCCTGTTTCGTGGCTGCGGTATTTTTTTATGATGCAATATGTTATCATCGCAGCTGCTAGAAGAGTTAGAATAATCCAGTTTAATGAAGACATAATCAAGTTGTTTCTTTGGATACACTCCAGATTATTAGTATTATTGATGTGTAACTCCTTGATCATTTCCAGCGATAGCTTTTCACCTCTCTGCTGCTTATTTGATAGTAATTGTAACAGCGGTGGTTGAACCTCGGCTTCAAAGCGTGTCTTCACAATATACCAGGAGTCTTCTATAATGACTGTCGCGTTTTCCGCTTGGATTATGAAGGTGCCTTCTAGGGTGATGTTTTCTCCATTGATGCTGATGTCCCCTTGGAATTGGTTCAGCAGCAAGGTACCGGGCATTATTTCCGAATGAGATTTTACGTGCTGGTTGTTGATGACCTTACATTGGGGATTCCTTCTTTGCAAGTAGGCTCCTATACATTTACTGTTTGTAAATTAGTCAGATCTTCCAGTTTACAAATTGTCTTACCATTATGAATTTTACAATTACTCTTATTGGTTAACCCGAAATATTTCTTGTTACATTTCATGATGTTTTCATAGTCTATTTCTTCTATAAATTTTTATATTTAATTGGTATTGCTAGGATTTGTTTACAAATTTCATTAATTACTCTGGGAAGGCTAACAATATAAAGGAGTGATTTACCATCTGAGGCTACACTGACCTCAGCAAACTCTATTAATTCTTCAATGTTTATAAATGTTAAACTTTCTTCTTTAATTGTTTCGATGAAATCTATTTCGGTAGAGGATAATATTAGTGAATTTACTGTATTGGCCTTGGCCCAATCGATTGCATAGATAATATTTGTTATTTCTTCTCTTAGGAGACTCAATTTAAATTTGGTTATTTCAATTTCTTTGATTTATTGTTAGATTCGGGTTTACTTCTAATTAATATGGTATTAGTTATTTTAATTAAATCGTTTATCTTATTTTCTATTAGATTATTAATTACGACCTGCCGATTATTGTTTACCAATTGTTCATTGATCTTATTTACCACAATCATATGATCTTCGTGATCAGGTGTGCCCGCTAACCATTTCCACGCCGTGCCAAGTATAACAAGCGATCTTTTGTTTCTAAACTGCATCGGCTGAAGCCTCCATAGTTCATTCTTTATCCGCGCTATCTCATAGGCCAAAAAAGGCTGATACGGACTTAGGTTTGTCGAATTTTTGACGACTTCTTTTAAAACGGATATGGACATTTGATATTTTTCTAGTTCGATGACATGGACGATTTTAAAGGTTCCATTCTGGCGCGCGGCTAACCCAGTTTCCAACATGACCACTCTTGACTTAGTGTAGTCTAATATGGTTGTGTGACCCCAGCAAAGTGGTAACATAAGCAATCTGTCGGAAAAGGATGTTTATCAATATTTCAAGTGGTTTTTATGAACTATCCTGCCTGACCTGGTTTTGACTTTGGTATTAAGATCTTCGGCTACTATTTCTTTTTTATATCTAGACGTTAGTTTCGAACCTAATCGTTTATTAATCCTAACGTAGATGATTTCACCTGGATCGTAAATTTTTATGGGTTTTTTTGTTTTGTTATGGTACCCTAGGTCTTTGTTTTGTTTCTTTAAGATATTTTCTGAAATCTTTTCCCTTTCGAGTGCTAATTTTTCTGGTGTATGGATTAAATTTGTTGCGAAAAATGCTTCTATTGGCTTTTTATTGGTTGTACTGTGGATTGTTTTATTGTATTCATCTACAGCCTTGAATATTAAATCCTCAAATTCCATTTCTGGGTGCTCTAACTTCAAGCATCTCATTATTTCCGTATATGTGGAATGGAATCTTTCTATTTGGCCGTTGCTGGATGAAGTATAAGGTGGGTAGTGTGGACTTGTATCCCTAACTGATTATTTAAAAGAAATTTTATTGATGCAGAATTTAAAGCTTTTTCGTTATCCATTACCACGGTTTTCGTCATACCGAAGGCTATCAATAACTCACGTAAGGGCACTTTAAGATGTTCTGCTGCTTTTGAGTTTACAAGTTTAACTTGCGCATACTTAGAAAATTTGTCTATGGCTGTTAAAATTATCTTATTTTGGGTGGAATATAAATCTATATGGATTATTTCGCCTGGATATGTCGGAATAGGGGTTGGTTGTATTTCTTGATTCGGAGGGTGTCTTTGATACTTTGAGAGTTTACATGTTTGGCAAGAGTTTACTATTGCTTCTACTTTTCACTTTTCTTCATACCTGGGAAAAAATACTCAGATAAAATTTGCTTTTTATTTTCGATGGAATTTCTATGTGCTCTAAGGTGTTCTTTAATTATGATTTCTTGTTCTTGGGTTTGATCATGGACATCTACAGTTTGGGTTTGTGTGAATCTTGCCTTGTAATTCCTAAAATGCTCCGGAAATATTTGTTGAATTTTACCCATGATACTTTCGGAAGTGAAAATACCATTTACTATCCTCGGATCCATTTTTTCTTTAAAATGGTTACAAGATCGTTTTCGGAATAATTACTTCTCACTATTGTGTGTCTGTGGTATGTGGGAATGGTATTTCGAAGGTGGTGGATTCGTTATCACCGGTGAGGATAAACAATTGGTTTTTAAAGACATTGATGGGTACTTCTATTGCTGGAATGAGTTCATGCCCTGAGCTTTCATCACTGTGGACTGTAGCTGACGTACTACTAGCATTTATGTTAGTAGGGTTTCTAGAGAGTGCGTCTGCTACGACATTTGAGCTACCCGGCTTATATTTCAACTCGTAGTTGTATTCCTCCAGGTAACTTTTCCATTTCTTCAGCTTTATGTTGTTATTTTTTGGGCTGAGAGCATAAGTGAGAGTCTGGTGGTCGGTGTAAATGATCACCTTGGATTTGCCGTATACATACATTCTTAGCTTATCCAATGCCCATACTATTGCTAGCATGTCTCCTTCATTTGTGGCATAGTTTTCTTCAGCTTTGGATAACGCACGGGAAAGAAAGGTAATGGGTCTCCCATTCTGTTCTAGAGAAGCTCCTAGTGCGATGTTTGAGGCATCGGTGGTTAGATGGAACTCTTGTTTAAAGTCAGGGTATGCTAGCATAACGTCTTGTGACACTAATGCATTTTTCACTTTCTCAAAGGCATCGGTTTCGGCTTCACCGAATCGGATTTCGATCTTACTTGGACATTTTCTTGGCTCTGCCATGTTCTCCTCTCAATAACGCAGTCAAGGGTCTAGCTAATTTAGCAAAATCTTTGATAAATCTTCTGTAATAACTAGCTAATCCAGGAAGGACCTTAGTTGTTTTAGGTTCTTTGGTATAGGGAACTTTTTAATGGCTTGGATTTTCTCTGGATTGGTTTTAACTCCTTCCCTAGAAATTACTACGCCTAGGAAGTCAACGCTATGTCTTAGGAATTTGCATTTATCTACTTGGACCTTCATATTTGCCTTGGACAAGGTAGAAAATACCAAAGCTAGATGTCGGAAATGCTCTTCCTCTGATTTACTGAATATTATTATGTCGTCGATGTAGACGTAACAGATCTTTCCAATGAGATCTCTCAAAATATCATCGAGAGCTCTTTGGAATATTGATGGGGAATTCTTTAGCCGAAGGGGAGTCTCGTGAACTCGTATTTCCCTCCATTCAAGGCGAATGCCGCTTTTTCAATATCAGATTCCTTAAGGGAAATCTGATGAAATCCGCTCTTTAGATCAAGAACAGAGAAATACTTATTGTTGCCCAACTGCGCAACCATTTCTCCGATTTCGGGGATAGGATACCTATCCGAAACTGTAACTGCATTGAGCTTTCTATAATCTATGACCATCCTATATTGCTTATTCCCAAGGCTGTCACTCTTTTTAGGGACTATCCACACAGGGGAATTATAGGGCGACCGTGAGGGTCGTATTATACCATCTCGTAATAATTCTTGTAGCTGGTCTTCTACTACTTCTCTTAGAGAGGCTGGATATGGGTAATGCTTGGTGTAGACTGGAGTGTCTGTTGTCGTTCGGATTTCTCCTTGGACATTAGTAGCATAAGTCAATTTTTTATTTGGGTCCGCGAATAGCGATTTGTACTCCTCTTGGAGCGCCATTAATCCTAATTTCTGCTGATTAGTGAGCTCATCTGATTTGAGGGTATGGACCTGATGGGATCTGCATCTGCTTTACTTTAACAACATGAGAGTTGTTGACGTATAGTAGATCTTTCCCTACATCAATGATAGCGTTTAACTCTCTTAGTGAGTCGTTACCTAGAATTCCGTGGAACGGATTCAGATTAGGTAATAGGAAGAACGTTATTGGTTTATTGGGTTCGTTAAATAAACCCAAATTGATATGGCTGGTTATTAAAATGCGACCACTTACGGTGTTCGCGTAAAACTTGTGTTCATTCGTTTTGATATTTTTTGCTATTTCTGGTTGGACATAGTTCTTGTTCGAGCCGGTATCTATTAAGAAATTGTATGAGGTTCCGTCTTTGTCCCGGACAACAAAGTACGGCAAAGAGGAACACTTTAACCTAAAAAATTAACGGTGTCCTCGATTTGTGGTTGTTGAGGCTCCTGCGATTGTGGTGTGGTTTCCTCTTTGTTCTGTGGGACTAACTCTGAGTTGTCTCCTTGTGAGGTAAAATATTGCTCCTGCTGTTGATATTGTTGAACCTCAGAATATGGGACTATTCAAAAGGGTCTTCTTGGCCCTGATAAGCAGCCTGATAATCGGACATATCGGAATAATGCTCTTCTTGAGGCGGTATGGTGATATATTGTTCACCCGACGGACCGGTTTCGATATGGAATTGCCTCTGCACTTTATTGGGAAAATTTGTGTGGACTGGTTGACTCTCTTGAGAGCAAATTGTTGTGGTAAATTAACATTCGGTTTATTCATGTAGTTAACTTTTTTGGTTAAAATAGAGCCGTCGACATCCATTGGAGTTGGTGCCGGCTGAGGTTTCGGGGCAAATGGCCTCGGTGGTGCGTTGAAAAATACGGGTTATTAGATTGAGGGAATCTATTTGGGGAATGAACACGTTTTGCATGGGTTTCTGATTATAATAGTTGTTATTGTTGTTGTAAGGTTTGAGTGGAATTGCTGGTATGAACGATCGTTGAGGTTGCACGTTAATTTTAGCATACTGTGGGGGTTTTGGTCCTACAGGTGGACGAGTGTCACGATGGCCGATAATGTTTCTAGCCCTCTTATTATCCAACATATTGCACAATTGCAATGCATGCCTCAGATCTTTGGGTTCAGCTAAGCTCATTCTGTCTGAGAGATCTCCGTTCAGACCTCTGATGAAGGTATCTAGAGCCCTATCTCTGACCTGTTTAGCCATGGCTTCCATAGTCTCGGGAGAATAACCCATTGTTTCGATTTGGTCTAGTATTAGCGACATCTGTTGGTGAACTGCGAAGTAGAAGTCATGAATGGAGGTGCCCTTCTGGGTCATGGTAAACAGCTGATATTCTAAAGTGCTTAAATCTCGTCTGTCCGTGTACTCAGATAACAAACACTGCGAGATTGCGCCCCAATGTAATGCGGTGCGATAGACTTTCAACACTGTATTGGCATGGCCTGTAATTTTTCCTCGAATGGTCATAAGAATTGCATAATATTTGGGTGTTCCCTGAATGGGGCATACAATTCCATCAATTGTGTGGCGGTAGTAAACCATGTTGAGAAATCTTCGCGGCTACCTGAGAATTTGTCAAGATTCTTTACGATGTCTGGCACGTTATCTAGTTCATGCCAATCATCCTGAACGCCAGCTGTCTGGTCCCTAAAGGGTATATGTCCTGACTGAGAATGATTTAATTGTTTCACTATTTCCTGTAACTGAGACGACAAAATTGTCTGGATAGCTACATCTAGTCCTGAATTGACAGTGCTTCGATTCTATTTGCGGTTGTCGCACTTGAGTGGATGCTGTCGGAGCATCAGAACCTGCTGCATGAATACCACCCTGCTGAAGGACTGCGGCTTTAACCAGTTGTCTTTAGTCATTTTGGAAATGGATTGTTTTTTTAATTAGGGTTAATTCAAGGTGTTACGGTATCGCGAATACGAAAAATATAATCCGCGAAAATTAAATTTTTTGTTTATATTGATAAAAATTAATTCAAGGTGTTACGGTATCGCGAATACGAAAAATATAATCGCGAAAATTAAATTTTTGCTTATATTGATAAAAATATAGCGGTATGTCCGCTAATCTTGGATTGATAGAAATATAGCGGTATGTCCGCTAATCTTGGATGAAATGGTTGTGTATTATACAAAATTTTCAATATTATGTGTATCTTTATAAAAATATTTTTTCAAAATTTCAAAATTATTTCTCTACTTTTTTTTCCAATATTACTTATTATTATTTTCTTGTTAACTTTTCATTATTTTCTTTTCTTTTTGAATATTACTTATTATTATTTTCTTTCTTAATTTTTCATTATTTTCTTTTTCTTTTTCGAGTGGGGAAAAATTTAATTAAGATTTTATATAAAAAAAAATTTTTTGCTTCTGATATTGATTCACAAAATTTTTTCACCTACTGTGTTTTCCCAATAAAAATTTTATTTTTACAGTATTTTGCTTAAATTTATTTCACTTAACTTACGTTAATGCTATCATCCTCGGTGCTTTTTACTGATTGGTTTGTAGGAGGTCTCGCTTTTCCAACGTTGAAGGTACTAACCTCCTGGGCAAACACTTTTGGGTTTTCCAGTTTTCCTCCGAACTGGTCTTAGAGGAATTCGCAGCGATTAAAATGACCCTGTCTGATTCGTGGTATAGTTCGATATAGTGTTTTTGTTTCACTGACTCTAAAGGCCTTTAACGCGTTTTTGGTCACGAATCACTGGTATCTTTTCACTAACTCACGATCACGTTGTATTTAGCAGGGTCCCTGCTCGGGCGCCAATTAAACACTTCCTTCACTC
>NW_025814625.1:0-29510 GCF_018902025.1 Drosophila willistoni | reverse complement strand
GTAATCCTAAAATGCTCCGGAAAATTTGTTGAATTTACCCATGATACTTTCGAAGTGAAAATACCATTTACTATTCTCGGGATCCATTTTTTCTTTTAGAATAGTTACAAAGAATCGTTCTTCGAATAATTACTTCTCACTATTGTGTGTCTGTGGTATGTGGGAATGGTATTTCGAAGGTGGTGGATTTCGTTATCACCAGTGAGGATAAACATTGGTTTTTAAAGACATTGATGGGTACTTCCATTGCTGGAATGAGTTCATGCCCTGAGCTTTCATCACTTGGACTGTAGCTGACGTACTACTAGCATTTATGTTAGTAGGGTTCCTAGAGAGTGCGTCTGCTACGACATTGAGCTACCCGGTTTATATTTCAACTCGTAGTTGTATTCCTCCAGGTAACTTTTCCATTTCTTCAGCTTTATGTTGTTATTTTTTGGGCTGAGAGCATAAGTGAGAGTCTGGTGTCGGTGTAAATGATCACCTTGGATTTGCCGTATACATACATTCTTAGCTTATCCAATGCCCATACTATTGCTAGCATTTCTCTTTCATTTGTGGCATAGTTTTCTTCAGCTTTGGATAACGCACGGGAAAGAAATGTAATGGGTCTCCCATTTCTGTTCTAGAGAAGCTAGTGCGATGTTTGAGGCATCGGTGGTTAGATGGAACTCTTGTTTAAAGTCAGGGTATGCTAGCATAACGTCTTGTGACACTAATGCATTTTTCACTTCTCAAAGCATCGTTTCGGCTTCACCGAATCGGATTTCGATTGCTTGAGACATTTTTTTGGCTCTGCCATGTTCTCCTCTCAATAACGCAGTCAAGGGTCTAGCTAATTTAGCAAAATCTTTGATAAATCTTCTGTAATAACTAGAATCCCAGGAAGGACCTTTAGTTGTTTTAGGTTCTTTGGTATAGGGAACTTTTTAATGGCTTGGATTTTCTCTGATTGGTTTTAACTCCTTCCCTTGAAATTACTACGCCTAGGAAGTCAACGCTATGTCTTAGGAATTTGCATTTATCTACTTGGACCTTCATATTTCCTTGACAAGGTAGAAAATACCAAAGCTAGATGTCGGAAATGCTCTTCCTCTGATTACTAATATTATTATGTCGTCGATGAGACGTAACAGATCTTCCAATGAGATCTCTCAAAATATCATCGAGAGCTCTTTGAATATTGATGGGAATTCTTAGGCCGAAGGGGAGTCTCGTGAACTCGTATTTCCCTCCATTCACGGCGAATGCCGTTTTTTCAATATCAGATTCCTTAAGGGAAATCTGATGAAATCCGCTCTTTAGATCAAGAACAGAGAAATACTTATTGTTGCCCAACTGCGCAACCATTTCTCCGATTTCGGGATAGGATACCTATCCGAAACTGTAACTGCATTGAGCTTTCTATAATCTATGACCATCCTATATTGCTTATTCCCAAGGCTGTCACTCTTTTTAGGGACTATCCACACAGGGAATTATAGGGCGACCGTGAGGGTCGTATTATACCATCTCGTAATAATTCTTGTAGCTGGTCTTCTACTACTTCTCTTAGAGAGCTGGATATGGTAATGCTTGGTGTAGACTGGAGTGTCTGTTGTCGTTCGGATTTCTCCTTGGACATTAGTAGCATAAGTCAATTTTTTATTTGGGTCCGCGAATAGCGATTTGTACTCCTCTTGGAGCGCCTTTAATCCTAATTCTGCTGATTAGTGAGCTCATCTGATTTGAGGTATGGACCTGATGGGCTCGCATCTGCTTTACTTTAACAACATGAGAGTTGTTGACGTATAGTAGATCTTTCCCTACATCAATGATAGCGTTTAACTTCTTAGTGAGTCATTACCTAGAATTCCGTGGAACGGATTCAGATTAGGTAATAGGAAGAATGTTATTGGTTTATTGGGTTCGTTAAAAAACCCAAATGGATATGGCTGGTTATTAAAATGCGACCGCTTACGGTGTTCGCGTAAAACTTGTGTTCATTCGTTTTGATATTTTTTGCTATTTCTGGTTGGACATAGTTCTTGTCGAGCCGGTATCTATTAAGAAATTGTATGAGGTTCCGTCTTTGTCCCGACAACAAAGTACGGCAAAGAGGAACACTTTAACCTAAAAAATTAACGGTGTCCTCGATTTGTGGTTGTTGAGGCTCCTGTGATTGTGGTCTGGTTTCCTCTTTGTGCTGTGTGGACTAACTCTGAGTTGTCTCCTTGTGAGGTAAAATATTGCTCCTGCTGTTGATATTGTTGAACCTCAGGATATGGGACTGATTCAAAAGGTCTTTTGGCCCTGATAAGCAGCCTGATAATCGGACATATCGGAATAATGCTCTTCTTGAGGCGGTATGGTGATATATTGTTCACCTGACGGACCGGTTTCGATATGGAATTGCCTCTGCACTTTATTGGGAAAATTTGCGGGGACTGGTTGACTCTCTTGAGAGCAAATTGTCTGTGGTAATGACATTACGGATCGTCTGTATACATTGTAGTTAACTTTTTGGTTAAAATAGAGCGTCGACATCCATTGGAGTTGGTGCCGGCTGAGTTTCGGGGCAAATGGCCTCGGTGGTGCGTTGAAAATACGGGGTTATTAGATTGAGGGAATCTATTTTGGGGAATGAACACGTTTTGCATGGGTTTCTGATTATATAGTTTTTGTTGTTGTAAGGTTTGGGTGGAATGCTGGTATGAACGATCGTTGAGGTTGCACGTTAATTTAGGCATACTGTGGGGTTTGGTCCTACAGGTGGACGAGTGTCACGATGGCGCGATAATGTTTCTAGCCCTCTTATTATCCAACATATTGCACAATTGCAATGCATGCCTCAGATCTTTGGGTTCAGCTAAGCTCATTCTGTCCGAGAGATCTCCGTTCAGACCTCTGATGAAGGTATCTAGAGCCCTATCTCTGACCTGTTTAGCCATGGCTTCCATAGTCTCGGGAGAATAACCCATCGTTTCGATTGGTCTAGTATTAGCGACATCTGTTGGTGAACTGCGAAGTAGAAGTCATGAATGGAGGTGCCCTTCTGGGTCATGGTAAACAGCTGATATTCTAAAGTGCTTAAATCTCGTTGTCCGTGTACTCAGATAACAAACACTGCGAGATTGCGCCCCAATGTAATGCGGTGCGATAGACTTTCAACAATGTATTGGCATGGCCTGTGATTTTTCCGAATGGTCATAAGAATTGCATAGTATTTGGGTGTTCCCTGAATGGGGGCATACAATTCCATCAATTGTGTTGCGGTAGTAAACCATGTTGAGAAATCTTCACGGCTTACCTGAGAATTTGTCCAGATTCTTTACGATGTCTGCACTTTATCTAGTTCATGCCAATCATCCTGAACGCCAGCTGTCTGGTCCCTAAAAGGGAATATGTCCTGACTGAGAATGATTTAATTGTTTCACTATTTCTGTAACTGAGACGACGCAAAATTGTCTGGATAGCTAATCTAGTCCCTGAATTGACAGTGCTTCGATTCTATTTGCGGTTGATGCACTTGAGGTGGATGCTGTCTGAGAATCAGAACCTGCTGCATGAATACCACCCTGCTGAAGGACTGCGCTTTAACCCAGTTGTCTTTAGTCATTTTGGAAATGGATTGTTTTTTAATTAGGGTTAATTCAAGGTGTTACGGTATCGCGAATACGAAAAATATAATCGCGAAAATTAAATTTTTTGTTTATATTGATAAAAATTAATTCAAGGTGTTAAGGTATCGCGATACGAAAAATATAATCGCGAAAATTAAATTTTTGCTTATATTGATAAAAATATAGCGGTATGTCCGCTAATCTTGGATTGATAGAAATATAGCGGTATGTCCGCTAATCTTGGATGGAAATGGCTTGTGGTATTATACAAAATTTTCAATATTATGTGGTTATCTTTTATAAAAATATTTTTTTCAAAATTTCAAAATTATTTTCTCTACTTTTTTTTTTTAATATTACTTATTAATTTTTTCCTTAACTTTTCATTATTTTCTTTTCTTTTTTGAATATTACTTATTATTATTTTCTTTCTTAATTTTCATTATTTTCTTTTTCTTTTTCGAGTGGGAAAAAATTAATTAAGGATTTATATAAAAAAAATTTTGCTTCTTGATATTGATTCACAAAAATTTTTTTCACCCACTGTGTTTTCACAATAAAAATTTTATTTTGGTTTTCTTTTGCTTAAATTTATTTCACTTAACTTACGTTAATGCTATCATCCTCGGTGCTTTTTACTGATTGGTTTGTAGGAGGTCTCGCTTTTCCAACGTTGAAGGTACTAACGCTCCTGGGCAAACACTTTTGGGTTTTCAGTTTTCCTCCGAACTGGTCTTAGAGGAATTCGCAGCGATTAAAATGACCCTGTCTGATTCGTGGTATAGTTCGATATAGTGTTTTTGTTCACCTGACTCTAAAGGCCTTTAACGCGTTTTTTGGTCACGATCACTGGTATCTTTCACTAACTCACGATCACGTTGTATTTAGCAGGGTCCCTGCTCGGGCGCCAATTAAACACTTCCTTCACTCACGGGTTAAAAAAATGAATTTTTATTTATAAAGTCACTTTTATTACAATACAGTATGTTAATATTATAACTGAAAGATGCTGACTTTGGTGAGCGAATTCGGCGGAGTTTAAGCGAAGTTACCGGTTGGTTTGTACTTAGGCTCACGACTGGTTTGCTATGGTTTAATTATGTTGGATGAAGGCTTGGGTAATCGACGTCGTCGCAGGCGGCGGCGTTGGCTGAGTCCAATAGTCCACTTTAAGTGCGTGGGACCATTCTTTGTTTACACAAGTGTTCAGGACCATTCTTTGTTTATTGCCGAAATTTGTGGCGTGATTCTGCGTATGCACCGAACCCGACACCATTCTTCTAGGGCCTGGGAAAATGGGGTGCAGGCTTATTGTTTATCCTAGCGATCGGACTGTTACTTGAGATTGGCGATCATGCGACAAATGGGCATGTGACGATTGAGTGGGGTTGACCAATGGGTATTGCATGTGATGATGAAATAGGGTCGGCCAATGGGCATGCGGTTAATGGGCATGTGTTGACGGACTTGGGTCTATGGCTTCTATGTTATGGTATGAGTTGTGATAGAAGTGCTTAACTCATATATTAAAATTTTTTATATTATTTGTTTAAGATTATCGGAATTTCGAAGCACTGTATTTACATTAACATGTTCTAAAAGCTTCTGTTACATGGCTCATGAAGAGCTTCTAACTCATGAAAACGAAATAAACCCAGAGAGCCGGGGCTAACTTCGACCGCGTCAAAGTTTGTATACCCTTGCAACTTTTATGGTACTCTTTCCTTACCTATAGCCATCAAAATGGGAAAACGTTCAAGCTCAAAACGTTAATGTTTGCGAAAGAACGGCGTACAATCTTAGCATAGGAAAAAACGAAGATATTGATCAAAGTCACTGTTTTCCTATGGGAGCTATATGATATAGTAACCCGATCTTTATCAAATTCGGCACAGTCATTAGGAGATATATTAAACTAACAAATGTTTTAATGCTTTACTTTAACAACATGAGAGTTGTTGACGTATAGTAGATCTTTCCCTACATCAATGATAGCGTTTAGCTCTCTTAGTGAGTCATTACCTAGAATTCCGTGGAACGGATTCAGATTAGGTAATAGGAAGAATGTTATTGGTTTATTGGGTTCGTTAAATAAACCCAAATGGATATGGCTGGTTATTAAAATGCGACCGCTTACGGTGTTCGCGTAAACTTGTGTTCATTCGTTTTGATATTTTTTGCTATTTCTGGTTGGACATAGTTCTTGTCCGAGCCGGTATCTATTAAGAAATTGTATGAGGTTCCGTCTTTGTCCCAGACAACAAAGTACGGCAAAGAGGAACACTTTAACCTAAAAAATTAACGGTGTCCTCGATTTGTGGTTGTTGAGGCTCCTGTGATTGTGGTCTGGTTTCCTCTTTGTGCTGTGGGACTAACTCTGAGTTGTCTCCTTGTGAGGTAAAATATTGCTCCTGCTGTTGATATTGTTGAACCTCAGGATATGGGACTGATTCAAAAGGGTCTTTTTGGCCCTGATAAGCAGCCTGATAATCGGACATATCGGAATAATGCTCTTCTTGAGGCGGTATGGTGATATATTGTTCACCGGACTGACCGGTTTCGATATGGAATTGCCTCTGCACTTTATTGGGAAAATTTGCGGTGGACTGGTTGACTCTCTTGAGAGCAAATTGTTGTGGTAAATTAACATTCGGCTTGTTCATGTAGTTAACTTTTTTGGTTAAAATAGAGCCGTCGACATCCATTGGAGTTGGTGCCGGCTGAGGTTTCGGGGCAAATGGCCTAGGTGGTGCGTTGAAAAATACGGGGTTATTAGATTGAGGGAATCTATTTTGGGGAATGAACACGTTTTTGCATGGGTTTCTGATTATAATAGTTGTTATTGTTGTTGTAAGGTTTGGGTGGAATTGCTGGTATGAACGATCGTTGAGGTTGCACGTTAATTTTAGCATACTGTGGGGTTTTGGTCCTACAGGTGGACGAGTGTCACGATGGCCGATAGTGTTTCTAGCCCTCTTATTATCCAACATATTGCACAATTGCAATGCATGCCTCAGATCTTTGGGTTCAGCTAAGCTCATTCTGTCCGAGAGATCTCCGTTCAGACCTCTGATGAAGGTATCTAGAGCCCTATCTCTGACCTGTTTAGCCATGGCTTCCATAGTCTCGGGAGAATAACCCATCGTTTCGATTTGGTCTAGTATTAGCGACATCTGTTGGTGAACTGTGAAGTAGAAGTCATGAATGGGGCACCTTCTGGGTCATGGTAAACAGCTGATATTCTAAAGTGCTTAAATCTCGTCTGTCCGTGTACTCAGATAACAAACACTGCGAGATTGCGCCCCAATGTAATGCGGTGCGATAGACTTTCAACAATGTATTGGCATGGCCTGTGATTTTTCCTCGAATGGTCATAAGAATTGCATAGTATTTGGCTGTTCCCTGAATGGGGGCATACAATTCCATCAATTGTGTTGCGGTAGTAAACCATGTTGAGAAATCTTCACGGCTACCTGAGAATTTGTCCAGATTCTTTACGATGTCTGGCACTTTATCTAGTTCATGCCAATCATCCTGAACGCCAGCTGTCTGGTCCCTAAAGGGAATATGTCCTGACTGAGAATGATTTAATTGTTTCACTATTTCCTGTAACTGAGACGACAAAATTGTCTGGATAGCTACATCTAGTCCCTGAATTGACAGTGCTTCGATTCTGTTTGCGGTTGATGCACTTGAGGTGGATGCTGTCTGGGAATCAGAACCTGCTGCATGAATACCACCCTGCTGAAGGACTGCGGCTTTAACCCAGTTGTCTTTAGTCATTTTGGAAATGGATTGTTTTTTTAATTAGGGTTAATTCAAGGTGTTACGGTATCGCGAATACGAAAAATATAATCCGCGAAAATTAAATTTTTTGTTTATATTGATAAAAATTAATTCAAGGTGTTAAGGTATCGCGAATACGAAAAATATAATCCGCGAAAATTAAATTTTTTGCTTATATTGATAAAAATATAGCGGTATGTCCGCTAATTTTGGATTGATAGAAATATAGCGGTATGTCCGCTAATCTTGGATGGAAATGGCTTGTGGTATTATACAAAATTTTCAATATTATGTGGTTATCTTTTATAAAAATATTTTTTTCAAAATTTCAAAATTATTTTCTCTACTTTTTTTTTTTAATATTACTTATTAATTTTTTCCTTAACTTTTCATTATTTTCTTTTTTGAATATTACTTATTATTATTTTCTTTCTTAATTTTTCATTATTTTCTTTTTCTTTTTCGAGTGGGGAAAAAATTTAATTAAGGATTTTATATAAAAAAAATTTTGCTTCTTGATATTGATTCACAAAAATTTTTTTCACCCACTGTGTTTTCACAATAAAAATTTTATTTTGGTTTTCTTTTGCTTAAATTTATTTCACTTAACTTACGTTAATGCTATCATCCTCGGTGCTTTTTACTGATTGGTTTGTAGGAGATCTCGCTTTTCCAACGTTGAAGGTACTAACGCTCCTGGGCAAACACTTTTGGGTTTTCAGTTTTCCTCCGAACTGGTCTTAGAGGAATTCGCAGCGATTAAAATGACCCTGTCTGATTCGTGGTATAGTTCGATATAGTGTTTTTGTTTCACTGAGTCTAAAGGCCTTTAACGCGCTTTTTTTGGTCACGAATCACTGGTATCTTTCACTAACTCACGATCACGTTGTATTTAGCAGGGTCCCTGCTCGGGCGCCAATTAAACACTTCCTTCACTCACGGGTTAAAAAAATGAATTTTTATTTATAAAGTCACTTTTATTACAATACAGTATGTTAATATTATAACTGAAAGATGCTGACTTTGGTGAGCGAATTCGGCGGAGTTTAAGCGAAGTTACCGGTTGGTTTGTACTTAGGCTCAAGACTGGTTTGCTATGGTTTAATTATGTTGGATGAAGGCTTGGGTAATCGACGTTGTCGCAGGCGGCGGCGTTGGCTGAGTCCAATAGTCCACTTTAAGTGCGTGGGACCATTCTTTGTTTACACAAGTGTTCAGGACCATTCTTTGTTTATTGCCGAAATTTGTGGCGTGATTCTGCGTATGCACCGAACCCGACACCATTCTTCTAGGGCCTGGGAAAATGGGGTGCAGGCTTATTGTTTATCCTAGCGATCGGACTGTTACTTGAGATTGGCGATCATGCGACAAATGGGCATGTGACGATTGAGTGGGGTTGACCAATGGGTATTGCATGTGATGATGAAATAGGGTCGGCCAATGGGCATGCGGTTAATGGGCATGTGTTGACGGACTTGGGTCTATGGCTTCTATGTTATGGTATGAGTTGTGATAGAAGTGCTTAACTCATATATTAAAATTTTTTATATTATTTGTTTAAGCTTCTGTTACATGGCTCATGAAGAGCTTCTAACTCATGAAAACGAAATAAACCCAGAGAGCCGGGGCTAACTTCGACCGCGTCAAAGTTTGTATACCCTTGCAACTTTTATGGTAACTCTTTCCTTACCTATAGCCATCAAAATGGGAAAACGTTCAAGCTCAAAACGTTAATGTTTGCGAAAGAGCGGCGTACAATCTTAGCATAGGAAAAAACGAAGATATTGATAAAAGTCACTGTTTTCCTATGGGAGCTGTATGATATAGTAAACCGATCTTTATCAAATTCGGCACAGTCATTAGGAGATATATTAAACTAACAAATGTTTTAATGCTTTACTTTAACAACATGAGAGTTGTTGACGTATAGTAGATCTTTCCCTACATCAATGATAGCGTTTAGCTCTCTTAGTGAGTCATTACCTAGAATTCCGTGGAACGTATTCAGATTAGGTAATAGGAAGAATGTTATTGGTTTATTGGGTTCGTTAAATAAACCCAAATGGATATGGCTGGTTATTAAAATGCGACCGCTTACGGTGTTCGCGTAAAACTTGTGTTCATTCGTTTTGATATTTTTTGCTATTTCTGGTTGGACATAGTTCTTGTTCGAGCCGGTATCTATTAAGAAATTGTATGAGGTTCCGTCTTTGTCCCGGACAACAAAGTACGGCAAAGAGGAACACTTTAACCTAAAAAATTAACGGTGTCCTCGATTTGTGGTTGTTGAGGCTCGTGTGATTGTGGTCTGGTTTCCTCTTTGTGCTGTGGGACTAACTCTGAGTTGTCTCCTTGTGAGGTAAAATATTGCTCCTGCTGTTGATATTGTTGAACCTCAGGATATGGGACTGATTCAAAAGGGTCTTTTTGGCCCTGATAAGCAGCCTGATAATCGGACATATCGGAATAATGCTCTTCTTGAGGCGGTATGGTGATATATTGTTCACCTGACGGACCGGTTTCGATATGGAATTGCCTCTGCACTTTATTGGGAAAATTTGCGGTGGACTGGTTGACTCTCTTGAGAGCAAATTGTTGTGGTAAATTAACATTCGGCTTGTTCATGTAGTTAACTTTTTTGGTTAAAATAGAGCCGTCGACATCCATTGGAGTTGGTGCCGGCTGAGGTTTCGGGGCAAATGGCCTCGGTGGTGCGTTGAAAAATACGGGGTTATTAGATTGAGGGAATCTATTTTGGGGAATGAACACGTTTTGCATGGGTTTCTGATTATAATAGTTGTTATTGTTGTTGTAAGGTTTGGGTGGAATTGCTGGTATGAACGATCGTTGAGGTTGCACGTTAATTTTAGCATACTGTGGGGGTTTTGGTCCTACAGGTGGACGAGTGTCACGATGGCCGATAATGTTTCTAGCCCTCTTATTATCCAACATATTGCACAATTGCAATGCATGCCTCAGATCTTTGGGTTCAGCTAAGCTCATTCTGTCCGAGAGATCTCCGTTCAGACCTCTGATGAAGGTATCTAGAGCCCTATCTCTGACCTGTTTAGCCATGGCTTCCATAGTCTCGGGAGAATAACCCATCGTTTCGATTTGGTCTAGTACTAGCGACATCTGTTGGTGAACTGCGAAGTAGAAGTCATGAATGGAGGTGCCCTTCTGGGTCATGGTAAACAGCTGATATTCTAAAGTGCTTAAATCTCGTCTGTCCGTGTACTCAGATAACAAACACTGCGAGATTGCGCCCCAATGTAATGCGGTGCGATAGACTTTCAACAATGTATTGGCATGGCCTGTGATTTTTCCTCGAATGGTCATAAGAATTGCATAGTATTTGGGTGTTCCCTGAATGGGGGCATACAATTCCATCAATTGTGTTACGGTAGTAAACCATGTTGAGAAATCTTCACGGCTACCTGAGAATTTGTCCAGATTCTTTACGATGTCTGGCACTTTATCTAGTTCATGCCAATCATCCTGAACGCCAGCTGTCTGGTCCCTAAAGGGAATATGTCCTGACTGAGAATGATTTAATTGTTTCACTATTTCCTGTAACTGAGACGACAAAATTGTCTGGATAGCTACATCTAGTCCCTGAATTGACAGTGCTTCGATTCTATTTGCGGTTGATGCACTTGAGGTGGATGCTGTCTGGGAATCAGAACCTGCTGCATGAATACCACCCTGCTGAAGGACTGCGGCTTTAACCCAGTTGTCTTTAGTCATTTTGGAAATGGATTGTTTTTTTAATTAGGGTTAATTCAAGGTGTTACGGTATCGCGAATACGAAAAATATAATCCGCGAAAATTAAATTTTTTGTTTATATTGATAAAAATTAATTCAAGGTGTTAAGGTATCGCGAATACGAAAAATATAATCCGCGAAAATTAAATTTTTTGCTTATATTGATAAAAATATAGCGGTATGTCCGCTAATCTTGGATTGATAGAAATATAGCGGTATGTCCGCTAATCTTGGATGGAAATGGCTTGTGGTATTATACAAAATTTTCAATATTATGTGGAAAAAATATTTTTTTCAAAATTTCAAAATTATTTTCTCTACTTTTTTTTTTAATATTACTTATTAATTTTTTCCTTAACTTTTCATTATTTTCTTTTTCTTTTTTGAATATTACTTATTATTATTTTCTTTCTTAATTTTTCATTATTTTCTTTTTCTTTTTCGAGTGGGGAAAAAATTTAATTAAGGATTTTATATAAAAAAAATTTTGCTTCTTGATATCGATTCACAAAAATTTTTTTCACCCACTGTGTTTTCACAATAAAAATTTTATTTTGGTTTTCTTTTGCTTAAATTTATTTCACTTAACTTACGTTAATGCTATCATCCTCGGTGCTTTTTACTGATTGGTTTGTAGGAGGTCTCGCTTTTCCAACGTTGAAGGTACTAACGCTCCTGGGCAAACCATTTTTGGGTTTTCAGTTTTCCTCCGAACTGGTCTTAGAGGAATTCGCAGCGATTAAAATGACCCTGTCTGATTCGTGGTATAGTTCGATATAGTGTTTTTGTTTCACTGACTCTAAAGGCCTTTAACGCGTTTTTTGGTCACGAATCACTGGTATCTTTCACTAACTCACGATCACGTTGTATTTAGCAGGGTCCCTGCTCGGCCGCCAATTAAACAATTCCTTCACTCACGGGTTAAAAAAATGAATTTTTATTTATAAAGTCACTTTTATTACAATACAGTATGTTAATATTATAACTGAAAGATGCTGACTTTGGTGAGCGAATTCGGCGGAGTTTAAGCGAAGTTACCGGTTGGTTTGTACTTAGGCTCAAGACTGGTTTGCTATGGTTTAACTATGTTGGATGAAGACTTGGGTAATCGACGTCGTCGCAGGCGGCGGCGTTGGCTGAGTCCAATAGTCCACTTTAAGTGCGTGGGACCATTCTTTGTTTACACAAGTGTTCAGGACCATTCTTTGTTTATTGCCGAAATTTGTGGCGTGATTCTGCGTATGCACCGAACCCGACACCATTCTTCTAGGGCCTGGGAAAATGGGGTGCAGGCTTACTGTTTATCCTAGCGATCGGACTGTTACTTGAGATTGGCGATCATGCGACAAATGGGCATGTGACGATTGAGTGGGGTTGACCAATGGGTATTGCATGTGATGATGAAATAGGGTCGGCCAATGGGCATGCGGTTAATGGGCATGTGTTGACGGACTTGGGTCTATGGCTTCTATGTTATGGTATGAGTTGTGATAGAAGTGCTTAACTCATATATTAAAATTTTTTATATTATTTGTTTAAGATTATCGGAATTTCTAGCACTGTATTTACATTAACATGTTCTAAAAGCTTCTGTTACATGGCTCATGAAGAGCTTCTAACTCATGAAAACGAAATAAACCCAGAGAGCCGGGGCTAACTTCGACCGCGTCAAAGTTTGTATACCCTTGCAACTTTTATGGTAACTCTTTCCTTACCTATAGCCATCAAAATGGGAAAACGTTCAAGCTAAAAACGTTAATGTTTGCGAAAGAACGGCGTACAATCTTAGCATAGGAAAAAACGAAGATATTGATCAAAGTCACTGTTTTCCTATGGGAGCTATATGATATAGTAACCCGATCTTTATCAAATTCGGCACAGTCATTAGGAGATATATTAAACTAACAAATGTTTAATTTGAAAACAATCGCGTCAAAAGCAACGAAGTTATTGACAAAAGTCACTGTTTTCGAAAGATCGTTCCTATGGGAGCTATATGATATAGTCACCCGATCTTGATTAAATTTGGCGTAGCAGTTAATAGGTGTAATTAACTCACCAATATTAAATTTCACGACAATAGCTCAGAAAATAATGAAGTTATTGAGAAAAGTCACTGTTCGTGACTTTGCCGTTTGTATGGGAGCTATATGATATAGTGGTCCGATCCGGCTGAATCCGAGATATACAACGCCTGCAGTATATACAAGCCTACATGCAAAATTTCAGCTCTGTAGCTCCAACGGTCTAGGAGGAGTTTGCGTTGATCCAGACGGACGGACGGACGGACGGGCATGGCTATTTGAACTCGTCTCGTCGTGCTGATCAAGAATATATATACTTTATATGGTCGGAAATGGTTCCTTCTATGCGTTGCACAATTCTGACCAAAATTAATATACCCTTTTTGCAAGGGTATAAAAATGACTTCTTTCTGGAATTCGAAGAGAAGAAGACTTTTTTTCCTTACTCCACTCCACATGTTATTGAGCATTGGAGTTTTGTACCATCTGCAACTGTGCAGATCAAACACTATGTATGCATTTGGGCGAGGGCGTAGTGGTCGCCCTTCAAAGTTCTTTTCTTTTTCTGTGTTTTTCAGTACTTGTACTATATGTAGATGCAGATACTTAGGTATTTCGCTCGATCAGCTGATAGTTATTATACCCTTGCAAAAAGGGTATATTAATTTGGTCAGAAGTGTGCAACGCATAGAAGGAAGCATCTCCGACCATATAAAGTATATATATTCTTGATCAGCATGACGAGACGAGTTCATATAGCCATGTCCGTCCGTCCGTCCGTCCGTCCGTCCGTCCGTCCGTCCGTCCGTCTGTCCGTCCGTCTGGATCAACGCAAACTCCTCCTAGACCGTAAGAGCTACAGAGCTGAAATTTTGCATGTAAGCTTGTATATAGTGCAGGCGTTGTATATCTCGGATTCAGCCGGATCGGATCACTATATCATATAGCTCCCGTACAAATGACAAAGTCACGAACAGTGACTTTTCTTAATAACTTCGTTATTTTCTGAGCTATTGTCGTGAAATTTAATATTGGTTAGTTAATTACACATATAAACGACTGTGCCAAATTTGATTAAGATCGGGTGACTATATCATATAGCTCCCATAGGAACGATCTTTCGAAAACAGTGACTTTTGTCAATAACTTCGTTACTTTTGACGCGATTGCTTTCAAATTAAACATTTGTTAGTTTAATATATCTGTTAATGACTGTGCCGAATTTGATCAAGATCGGGTTACTATATCATATAGCTCCCATAGGAACGATCGGTTGAAAACAGTGACTGATCAATATCTTCGATATTTCCTATGCCAAGATTGTAGGCCGTTCTTTCGCAAACATTAGCCTTTTTAGATAAAAAGTTTTTCCACTTTGAAAAGGAAAGAGTTACCAAAAAAGTTGCAAGGGTATACAAACTTTGACGCGGTCGAAGTTAGCCCCGGCCCTCTGGTTTTTTTGGTATATATGTATGTTGGTAACTGTCTTTTTGGGGTGATTATCCGTTTAGCGCTTTCGGGAATGTGAAAAATGGTACGCCTGCCGCCAGTGCAAGTATTTATTGTTTTCGTTATGCTAATAAAAAAATTAAATGTTTGATAAATTCTATGCGCATAATAAAACACAAACAGAAGGACACACACCTATTTTTATAGTTATAATTTTTTTCTCTGATTTCTCACCTTATGTGACTAGGGTATCGCCTTGACAAACAAAATATGGTCCCTCTTGGGGACATGGCCCAAATGTATATATTTAACACTTTTAAGCACTTTGAAAGGAAATCTCTTTTAGCAAAAAACCAGAGGGCCGGGGCTAACTTCGACTGCGTCAAAGTTTGTATACCCTTGCAATTTTTTTGGTAATTCTTTCCTTACCTATAGCCATCAAAGTGGAATAACGTATAAGCTAAAAAGGCTAATGTTTCCGAAAGAACGGCCTACATAGGAAATAACGAAGATATTGATCAAAGTCACTGTTTTCCACCGATCGTTCCTATGGGAGCTATATGATATATATACCTGATCCTTATCAAATTCGGCACAGTCATTAACAGATATATTAAACTAACAAATGTTTAATTTGAAAGCAATCGCGTCAAAAGTAACGAAGTTATTCACAAAAGTCACTGTTTTCGAAAGATCGTTCCTATGGGAGCTACATGATATAGTCACCCAATCTTGATCAAATTTGGCATAGTCGTTTATATGTGTAATTAACTCACCAATATTAAATTTCACGACAATAGCTCAGAAAATAACGAAGTTATTAAGAAAAGTCACTGTTCGTGACTTTGCCATTTGTATGGGAGCCATATGATATAGTGATCCGATCCGGCTGAATCCGAGATATACAACGCCTGCAGTATACACAAGCCTACATGCAAAATTTCAGCTCTGTAGCTCCAACGGTCGAGGAGGAGTTTGCGTTGATCCAGACGGACGGACGGACGGACGGACATGGCTATTTGAACTCGTCTCGTCGTGCTGATCAAGAATATATATACTTTATATGCTCGGAAATGCTTCCTTCTATGCGTTGCACACTTTTGACCAAAATTAATATACCCTTTTTGCAAGGGTATAAAAATATACGTAATTCTTTTGAATCAATTATGTTGGTTTTTTAGAAATTTATAAATTTTTCGACTTTGTTAATTGTTTTTTTTTTTAGGTATCACTTGACCACTTAACACATCTCACTTTGCATAAGTACAAATTTGCAATGACTCCTACGGGTGGCTCCAAGAACTTAGAAACCTATTAAAATGGATTCTCTAAAAGGGTCCTATAGACACTGCTGCCTTTTTCTTTTTCTCCCATTAGAAAGCATTCCCTTGGCAACAGGAGAATATTTTTTGCTTCATTTGCATAGATATAGTGAGTTTTCTAATCTTTGGCCGTCTCTCTGCACTCACAGAAGCTGCTCAAGAGAGGCTGCATGCGCTGACCCGAAGATACATGGTTGGCAACATACGATCATAACATACGATCATACCCGCTAACATTGCAACATTGCATTGTTAAAATGTTGCCAATCTCTAGCAACAACATCTATCCAAAAATGTATAAAACCACAGGTTCAGAAACGAAAAATTAATCATGATTTTCCTGCCGAGAATAAGAGGTAAGTGTAAGAAATTGGAAAACTCAATATATGAGTACGGTATGTTTTTGAATATTAGATATATGGTGTACCCTACCGTGAGCGAGGAAAGCTCGGAAAACACATCATCCAGGTCCCTGTTCGATGCATGCGGAATGGTCCCATGCGATATTAAATCTCGTGCTTCTAGTTCAGATGAGGAAGATGATCAGCCAATGGACAAAGAAGCAAGCAATGATGCACCATTCGTTGATATTCTCCCGGAAAACAGGCCATTTGTCGTTGTCATCTCGGCGTCCGCCTGCAACAACAGAGACTTCTGCAATCTGTTGAATGAATTTTCATAAAGCTTTGAAGGATACAGAAACGTCGTCTGCCTAAAGTTCAATAGTGAAACACCGGTTCTAGAATATAGTGGATAGTGGCTATACTTTGCGGCAGCAGACGAGAATACGATGGATTGGGTGCTGGGTGTCATCTGCAAAAAAGATAACTACGAAGTTGTTCCCCTTACGGAATTTCTACATCTCTTACCAGCTCGAGTCATACTGCCCAAAGTAGAAGACTTCTTTAGTAAAATCTTTGAAATGCTTAAACGACAAAATAATGATGTACAAACATACAAATGGTCTGTTATCGATAGAAATGATTTGGATACATGCTCCAACGAACGAAAGTATTCATTAATGAAGCGATCGATACATGGACGCTGATAGTATTGAGACTATTAAAAACAGATTGTGAGGAACATAATATTCCACAATAATGTTCCACACAACAACATGTAAATAATCAGAATCAACGCATATGTAAAACCAAGGATGGATAGTGCCCGGCTACATGTTGCCAAAGATCACGCTTCGCAACATGTTGCTGCAATTAAAACACGCAACATTACGATACGACACAACAAGTTCGAGCGGACCACATACGACCGTCAGCGAATTTGGTTACAGCGGGAAGATGCTTGGGAGGCAGAGAACGAAAGAATCAACGGCTGGAGAGCATACGCACAAGATAGGGATGCTGTGCGGACCGATTAAGAGAAATACAGTAATACAGGCGCAGCACACCTACACTATGCGTGTGAAGATTGAGCGCGGGTACCGGTGGTTGAAGCGCGCACTATGAGGCTAGACGGCGGAGCTTATAGAGGCCGACGACAAGCAAAAAAAAGAAAAAGCCAAAGTGAGGGCGATGAATGTCTAACGGGGGGTAGTGGTAGCTGTGTGCATACCAAGTCAAGCCAATATCGTCGATCAAGTTCGATGGGCAAAGGGGGGTATGGGCAAGCCGAAGAAAGGGGGAATGGGGTATTGGGGAGCCCTGTCTACGAAGCGAATAACGTATTGATGACGTAGACGAATGGTTTTAGTTAATGTTGACTTAAATTAACTAAAACTAAACAAACTAAAATCAATATGTTATTCGTATGAAGTAAAATGACCATGCATTGGGAGATGAGCAACAATTCCCAAGAACTGAGAGAACGATCAAAAAAGGAGAAGGACATTGGAGAGAGCAGCGTCGCCTGGCAACGAGAGAGGACATGCGACCAGAGCAGAGATATCAACTATTGGAGAGAAAAGGATGGAAACCCGCATAGCAACAGAGGCGCTATTTGGGCAGAGCAGAGAAACAAGGACAGGAATTCAATGGGCGCATAGCAGGCCAGAAAGTGGATGCGGCTGCGCCAAGGACTTGTACGGGAGTTTCACCACGCATGGCAACAGCGTCGATGAAAGCGACGGGCCGATGGAAATTCACCGGCTGTATATCGGTATCACACCAAGTGATTCTGGAGGCCCAGGATGCCTATATAAGGCGAGCAGCGAGTCAGGACATTATCAAGTCGCGGAGTCAAGATCAAGGTATCAAGTCATCGAGTCCTGATCAGCAAAAAGCGAAGCAACAAATCTCTTTTGGCCTCACGAGTAACCTTAAGAGTATTCGGCGCCTAGCAACCTACAAATACGAGCAATTCATCGAGTTATAAGGCCTTACGAGTAACCTTATAGACTCACCAAGCAACAACAAAATCTGAATATAAAGACAATTACGCAGCCAATATAAATATCAACCCATATCAGTGTAAAAATAATATATAAACATTCCACCGAAAAAACCCAAGTATACAAATAAACTCCAACATACATTTATATACATAAATTATTGTGTCGTGATTTCACCGGGGCACAAAAATAAAATTTGTTGTGCCGAACCTCGCCCTAAAGATTGAAATTATCCTGAAGGACGAAAAGGATCGTTACAAGATGCTACCAGTTAAAATACAATTTCTGGGTAGTCAATTCATGTTTTGCGAGTAAGTGTCAAATTGACATATATTTTATTATATTTCATAATATTTCAAAATGAACATTAAAAAATGGCTGTGCAAAAAGCACATGAAGCCTAGTAATATCTAGATCTTTTTTCCATCCACTATAACACTGATCATGCCCCTAGCCCAAACCCAAAGCCATACAGGGTAGAGAGAGAGACACGACAATTGAATTTATGATAACAATAACAATTTCAAAAAACGCTTACGTGCGTGCTAAATGGTAGTTGACGCTGTAGCTGCTTCGCTAAACAAATATATATATAAACACATATATGTATGAATTTTACAACGTCCAGTACAATATTCATAGATAAACCGAACTACTCTTGCTTGCAGCATGGTTGCTGTTGCTGTTGCTTTCTATGGTATGCGACAATTTCACTTTGAGCCGCTGTACAAAATATTAATTAGTTGCCCGTCAATTATAGAACATTGAACTTATCGTCAAGGGAACCTTTTTAATACCCACCTACATTTATTGACTAACCTTCCCACCCAATTCGATTTAATAGAGGTCTGTAGTAGACCTCTTTAATAATAATAATTTTAATTACATTTCGAAAAAAAAAGAATATTTTTTTTTGTTTGTTTGCAAGAATAAATGAATAACCCCCCTTGCGTACTATGCACATGTCTTCAATTGGTACGGTTCTTACTCTCATTTCGCACAGCGAACGCAAAGCGTAAGCAAAGAAGAGAGCATGGAAAAGATCCGTTAGAATTCGTTCGCATGCATTGCGTTTGCTTAGAAACAGAATTTTTGGTACAGGCTTTTCATTTAATTTGATACTTTGATTGCGAAAAGACGTGAATATTAATATTCACATAAATATATATATATACATATATATTTGAGAAACACGTGCATATTACATCATCGTTAAAAAGTACAATGACTGCACAAGGCAGTAGTAATCGGATTTATTTTATCAACCCCTCCATTTCATCAATAATCATCGCCATGGGCCAGGCTAAAATAGTCTGGTGATGAAATGACGCAATTCCCCGGCTAATACCAACATTATACACCCAATTTGAGCGAGATCTACTACTTTTCGATTTCTTTTTGGTGCATATGCATACTTAGTAGTAGTTCTGCTACCTTGCTTCATCTGTACGCAATGTATGGCGTAGCAGCCCTTTGGTTTGGATACTACTTTTTTTTGTTGCACCACGGCAACACCTTTTCATACTTTTTATACCCTTGCAAAAGGGGTATATTAATTTTGGTCAGAAGTGTGCAACGCATAGAAGGAAGCATCTCCGACCATATAAAGTATATATATTCTTGATCAGCACGACGAGACGAGTTCAAATAGCCATGTCCGTCCGTCCGTCCGTCCGTCCGTCTGGATCAACGCAAACTCCTCCTAGACCGTAAGAGCTACAGAGCTGAAATTTTGCATGTAGGCTTGTATATACTGCAGGCGTTGTATATCTCGGATTCAGCCGGATCGGATCACTATATCATATAGCTCCCATACAAACGCCAAAGTCACGAACAGTGACTTTTCTTAATAACTTCGTTATTTTTTGAGCTATTGTCGTGAAATTTAATATTGGTGAGTTAATTACACATATAAACGACTATGCCAAATTTGATCAAGATCGGGTGACTATATCATATAGCTCCCATAGGAACGATCTTTCGAAAACAGTGACTTTTGTCAATTACTTCGTTACTTTTGAAGCAATTGTCATAAAAATTTATATTTCTCAGTTTAGCATAACTATTTATGACTGTGCCAAATTTGATTAAGAGCGGGCCACTATATCATATAGCTCCCATAGGAACAATCGGTGGTGAACAGTGACTTTGATCAATAACTTCGTTATTTCCTAAGCTGCTCTTTCGCAAATATTAGACCTTTTACTCAAAAAACTTGCAAGGGTATACAAACTTTGACGCGGTCAAAGTTAGCCCCGGCCCTCTGGTTTTTTCTTCTTTTATTAACGTAAATTTTGCTGATCTAAAAGAAAATTTAAATGAATTATTAGTTTAAGTAACGTAACGAAACTTTAAATATTATTAAGATTAATTCCCTATTTGGTTAAATAAAAGATGTTTTCCTTAGTAGGAAACCTAATGGGTATGTAATGCCTTGAGATTGGCTTTGTTGCATTTCATTTTTCTAATAACTAAATTATACAGCAAATCCCTGCAGCATCGATGGACCCGGAGATCGCACCGTTGGATAAATCGT
Source organism: Drosophila willistoni (assembly GCF_018902025.1). Classification (NCBI taxonomy): domain Eukaryota; kingdom Metazoa; phylum Arthropoda; class Insecta; order Diptera; family Drosophilidae; genus Drosophila; species Drosophila willistoni. The sequence goes on along the minus strand of NW_025814625.1, from coordinate 8,678 downwards.
GAGTTAACACACACATCTATATTCATATATAAATATTTGTTTCATTGCCAACTGGCACACGCGGCGACATAACCCAAATCTACTCTTGAAGTACTATGAATTTTTGAATCTATATTTGCTCTATATAGTATTTAAATTTATTTTGCTATATCTTTTTACATATCTTTATTTTGTAATTTCTTAGAATATTAAGTCATGAAAAACCCTTTTGTTTGGAATTAAACCCGTAACTTGAAATTTCGTCATGTTGGTGTAAACTAATTCATTGAGGAGTCCGTCGCCTGAATCCATGACTATGCTGCCGTTACAAATCGTCTAAGATCATTTAAGAGTCTGTTAAGGGGCAATCAATTAAACCCAACAGTTTGCCAAGGTAGGGTGGGTACAGAAAGGGTTAGCGAACAACACCTTTGGCTAATCTGCAGAGAAGTCGTCCGCACAATTAATAGTATCCCGATCTGGTCCAATATTTTGCTTTTTACATCCTTTTAGTTTCTGATAGTGCACTTATATTTTTTCTGTATGATCCGTGTGTATGCCTAGAGTGTTATCGTTAGCAACGTAGAAAAATTAGGCAGCTAACAACTACACGTGCACATGTACATCACTACAGAAATTGCGCCCAACCGTGGGACTCGAATTCTAAATTATTCATTACTACAGAAATGCCAAACATGGGACCACATTTAGAATACTACTACAGTAATGGAGCCGAATCATGAGGCCCGAATAAAACGTAGGACAACCCCACTACTAATCGGATATGTACACCACCAAAGTATCCACAATATTTTTGCTCATTATCATCCATTCATATTCATTTATTTAGATTAATGTGAATCGCGATAGTAATTCGGGAATTTTCGGATTAGTCGACCAAAAGAAACTATTTGCGGCAACAGCATCGTATAACGTATCTTGTATGACTAGGCGGGAACGCCAATTTTATGATCTTTGTAGTTTGAGGCTATCGTTAGGAATTGCAGTTGCAACTCGGTCATATCGGGTTGACTGACCAATGGAGTCGTTGAAAAGTTACAATATTATAAAATAGGAATTCTTATACCTTAACTTTGTTTAGAGTGAAAAGAACCTGGACCAGGAATAGCATATGACTGGCGTATGTCGGTATATGACCAGTTTAGGAAATCGTCATTCAGACAAATCGGCAATAGGAATTTTTGTTTAAGATTTAATAGAAATCTATTTTTTGTGCAGATCGAATCAACATTGTAAACGGCAATAGGATTGGATAATGATGGCGGATTCCAAATTTATATAATTTAAATAAAATTAAAGAAAAATTTAAGTATGTCTGTTAGACACAGTCACGAGAGCATTGCGCGAGCTTTGCAAGAAAATGACTCATTTTGCGGCATTTGCCATGAAACTTTAAATGAAAACGAAGCAATTGCTTCGTCGCCTTGTAAGCACAGATTTCACAATAAGTGTATTACAGAGTGTTTAAAAACTTCGAATTTATACCCCACTTGGAAGCATCCTTGTAAGATGAAACAACTTGTAAGATCAAATATTGACTTGGAAACGGAAGTCCAAGAAGCTAGTAAATCAGGCGAGCCCACAACTCAGCCTGTGACCCCTTATAATACTCGTTCAGGACCTGGTCGACCTGCCAAGACCACCTTTTCGTAATCAGGGAGCAATTCAAAGGAGAGGGATCGGCACGAGATCTTCAACCACCTCACGTCAACATAGGCCACCGCCTACTCAAGGTAGTAGTCCAAGACCAAGTACCCCTCCAGATTACACAACTTTGATACAAACTGCTATTCAAGCACAACAGGAACAGTTAATAAACCATTTAGCTTTGCTGATTGACGACAAATTAGCTTCTATTCGACTTGAGCGCAACGAACCAAACCCCATTCCAGAACGTTCTCCAGCGTTCAGCCTCCCGGCGCCAGACAAGAAGAACACTATAACCACACGCAAACATCTAGAAATCTTAGTAGTCAGACTCAGAACTCAAATAGAGGGTCGCAAGCAAATTCGACATTGTCACCCGAAAAAGTAGCAAGCATTATGCAAAGTTGGCGAATAACATTTGATGGTTCTAAAGAAGGAATGCATTCAGAGGATTTCCTATACAGAGTTCGTTCATTAGCAGAACAAAATTAAATGAAGATTATCAAGTACTTTGTGATCATTTGTATTTACTTTTTGCAGGTAAAGCGAATGATTGGTTTTGGAAGTTTCATCGAGCACACCCAAGTTTCGATTGGAATAAATTTTGTGTAGAATTTAGAAAGAAGTTTGATGAAGTAGATAACGATATGGACACATGGGAACTGATTAATAGCAGACACCAGGGCGAGAATGAAACCTTTGAGGATTACCAGTTTAGTGTCGAAAGGCTAGTAGGAAGATTAAACACACAACTTTCAGAGGATTCTTTAGTCAAGTTATTAATTAGACATTCAAAGTCGGCAATTCGTTATGAACTTATGCATCTAGGAATTTTTACTTTATCTCATCTGAGACAGGAAGTACGAACCCACGAGCAATTTGCTAAACAAATGAAGAGCCTACCGACCAAGAATACTTTTGGACATCGTTCAAAGATAGCTGAATTAGACTCTAATTTCGAGAATTATATGCAGGAGGAGGTGGAAGCTTTTCATCATAAACTTACATGTTGGAACTGCCGGAAGCCTGGACACCGTTTTGATATCTGTCTAGAACCGCGTACTGTATTTTGCTATGGTTGCGGAGCCGTAAATGTTTTTAAACCGCGTTGTCGTAATTGCAACCCGCAGGAAAACCGACCGACGGATGCGCCGATCAACACTTCGTTGTCGCACCCAGACCAATAATGAAGGATAAATATTCCAAAACATAGGAATGTGAACCTCTTGTTTGTAGGAAAGAAACAGATTCACAAGGAAATGTAGGACCAACTTCGACAACAGTCGATAAAAGCCCATTTCGTCCTCACCACCTACGTTTGGCTCAGTATGAGACCGTTCGTCATCGCATCTTTGGTGAAGTAGACAGCATACGACCAATAATTAAGTCTAAGCGCTCTACGCATAGACTACGCTTCTTTTGGAAGAAGGTTAGAAATAACCGCAAGAAATTGATTTCCAGTATATTTTCCCGATCAGATAATCGATTGTACACAGAAATAAAGATAGAAGGCCAGACCTTCACTGCGCTTTTAGACTGTGGCGCTAATATTAGTTGCTTAGGAAGTAAGGTAGCTAAAGAGTTTTTAAAGCATCCTAAAACACGCACTTGTTCAGGCAAAATAATTACGGCCAACAATTCTGAATGTTTTGGTAAAGGTAAATTGACAAGCGACATTACGTATCGACAACTTACCAAACCCCTTGATTTCTTTATTATTCCTGATTTAAAACAAGACGTATATCTTGGAATAGATTTTTGGCGTAAATTTGGTTTAATAGATAAATTGAAGGAAGACCCACTAATAGTATCGGATATTATTGAAGAAAAAGGAAATGATCATGGAGATTCCGTGAAAATGCACCGTTTGTCTGAGTCTCAGCAGCAAAAACTTAATTTTGGAATTGCTAAATTACCCTTCTACGATAAAGAAGGATTAGGTCGCACACATCTTATTGATCATAAGATTGAAGTTGATAGTACTAGGCCCATTAAACAAAGACATTGGCCAATTTCACCGGCCATTGAGAAGCTAATGTTCACAAAATAGATAGAATGTTAGATTTAGATATCATTGAAGAATGTAACAGCCCATGGAGCACCAATTGTGTATTGGTGAGATGTGGCGAAAAAGTTCGATTATGTTTAGATTCTAGAGCAGTGAATCAGTGCACTCGTAAGGACACGTATCCTTTTCCCCATATTGATGGAATACTTAGCAGGCTGCCACCTGCTCGATTTATTACTGGACTGGACATGAAGCAAGCCTTCTGGCAAATTTCCGTTAGAGGAAAGCTCACGTCAATACACCGCTTTCACAATACCTAACCAGCCACTTTACCAATATAAAGTGATGCCTTTTGGTTTGTGCAACGCCCCGCAGACTTTATGTAGACTTATGGATCAAGACCACAAAGGTATTCGTTTACCTCGATGACCTGTTAATTTTTCCGAAGATTTTGAATCGCACATTGCTTTAATACAAGAGCTAGCATTGAGACTGCGTAAAGCGAATCTTACGATTAATGTTGTATTTAAATCTAAGTTCTGCATGCAGGAGATTAAATACCTCGGCTTTATTATTGGATACGGACAAGTGAAAACCGATCCTAGAAAAATTTGTGCGATAAACGACTTTCCGATTCCAACAACAGTAAAACAATTACGTAGATTTTTGGGACTCACTGGTTGGTATCGACGTTTTATTGAAAATTATGCCACCATTAGCTTTCCATTAACAGAACTCTTAAAAAAGAACCGATCTCTTAGTTGGAACGAAGAGGCAGACTACGCTTTCTCAGAACTGAAAAGAAGATTAACTTCAGCACATATTTTGACCACTCCCGATTTTAAGAAACCGTTTATTTTATTATGTGATGCAAGTTTAGTAGGTATAGATGTATGTTAGCTCAAACTAATTCCGAAGGCATAGAACTACCGATAGCTTACATGTCAGAAAAACTGAACAAAGCACATGCAACAAATGCTCGTAATTACAATTTGCGTAGCAGAAGCAGACAACTAAAAGTCGGTGACTCAGTTCATGCTCGAAATTTTACACAGAGTTCAGCCCCAAAAAGATTTAGTAGCAAATTAGCACCAGTCTTCATCCCAGCTAAGGTGTTGAGGAAGGTCAGTTCGTCGTATTATAAATTAGCTGACGAGCAGAATAAATCTCTCGGTGTATATCATTTGAAAGACATAAGCACCTAAATTAGCTAAAGACGTCCTTTTCAGTTCATGACTCCGTCAGTAGGCTTCCGTAGCATTAACTGTGGTGTAGTAGCCCTCTTTAATAATAATAATTTAATTCCATTTCGAAAAAAAAAGAATATTTTTTTTTTGTTTGTTTGCTTAGAAACAGAATTTTTGGTACAGGCTTTTTCATTTAATTTGATACTTTGATTGCGAAAAGACGTGAATATTAATATTCACATAAATATATATATATACATATATATTGTGAAACACGTGCATATTACATCATCGTTAAAAAGTACAGTGACTGCACAAGGCAGTAATATACATATTTGGCTAAAGTGAATAAAAATATTAGTGAATATTCGAAGAATAAGATGATATAAAATCAATTTAGTGAGAATATTAGAATTTAAACCCCGTTATATTTCAGTTAAAATTTATATTTCGGTCGCGTGGCGTCGACAAAGCCACTTTTGGCTTTCAAGCAGCCTTGGATTTTTCATTTTCTTTGGGACAATTTGGTTGAATGTACCCCAGCCCAATCGCTGATATTTTCTTCGTTGGATCAAAAAAAAGAGACATTCCTCAATAACCAAGAGACCAGCGAGCCTCGGATTTATTTTATCAACCCTTCCATTTCATCAATAATCATCGCCATGGGCGATTAAGTCCCTATTTGGTTAAGTAAAATACGTTTCCCTTAGTAGGAACCTAATGGGTATGAGATTGGCTTTGTTGCATTCATTTTTCTAATAACTAAATTATACAGCAAATCCCTGCAGCGTCAATGGACCCGAAGTCATGAAAACCCTTTTGTTTGGAATTAAACCCGTAACTTGAAATTTCGTCATGTTGGTGTAAACTAATTCATTGAGGAGTCCGTCGCCTGAATCCATGACTATGCTGCCGTTACAAATCGTCTAAGATCATTTAAGAGTCTGTTAAGGGGCAATCAATTAAACCCAACAGTTTGCCAAGGTAGGGGGGTACAGAAAGGGTTAGCGAACAACACCTTTAGCTAATCTGCAGAGAAGTCGTCCGCACAATTAATAGTATCCCGATCTGGTCCAATATTTTGCTTTTTACATCCTTTTAGTTTCTGATAGTGCACTTATATTTTTTCTGTATGATCCGTGCGTATGCCTAGAGTGTTATCGTTAGCAACGTAGAAAATTTAGGCAGCCAACAACTACACGTGCACATGTACATCACTACAGAAATGGCGCCCATCCGTGGGACTCGAATTCTAAATTATACATTACTACAGAAATGCCAAACATGGGACCACATTTAGAATACCACTACAGTAATGGAGCCGAATCATGATGCCCGAATAAAACGTAGGACAACCCCACTACTAATCGGATATGTACACCACCAAAGTATCCACAATATTTTTGCTCATTATCATCCATTCATATTCATTTATTTAGATTAATGTGAATCGCGATAGTAATTCGGGAATTTTCGGATTAGTCGACCAAAAGAAACTATTTGCGGCAACAGCATCGTATAACGTATCTTGTATGACTAGGCGGAACGCCAATTTTATGATCTTTGTAGTTTGAGGCTATCGTTAGGAATTGCAGTTGCAACTCGGTCATATCGGGTTGACTGACCAATGGAGTCGTTGAAAAGTTACAATATTATAAAATAGGAATTCTTATACCTTAACTTTGTTTAGAGTGAAAAGAACCTGGACCAGGAATAGCATATGACTGGCGTATGTCGGTATATGACCAGTTTAGGAAATCGTCATTCAGACAAATCGGCAATAGGAATTTTTGTTTAAGATTTAATAGAAATCTATTTTTTGTGCAGATCGAATCAACATGTGTAAACGGCAATAGGATTGGATAATGATGGCGGATTCCAAAAATATATTTAAATAAAATTAAAAAAAATTTAAGTATGTCTGTTAGACACAGTCACGAGAAGCATTGCGCGAGCTTTGCAAGAAAATGACTCATTTTGCGGCATTTGCCATGAAACTTTAAATGAAAACAAGCAATGCTTCGTCGCTTGTTATCACAGATTCACAATAAGTGTGTATTTACAGAGTGTTTAAAACTTCGAATTTATGCCCCACTTGCAAGCATCCTTGTAAGATGAAACAACTTGTAAGATCAAATATTGACTTGGAAACGGAAGTCCAAGAAGCTAGTAATCAGGCGAGCCCACAACTCAGCCTGTGACCCTTATAATACTCGTTCAGGACCTGGTCGACCTGCCAAGACCACCTTTTCGTAATCAGGGAGCAATTCAAAGAGAGGGATCGGCACGAGATCTTCAACCACCTCACGTCAACATAGGCCACCGCCTACCCAAGGTAGTAGTCCAAGACCAAGTACCCCTCCAGATTACACAACTTTGATACAAACTGCTATTCAAGCACAACAGGAACAGTTAGTAAACCATTTAGCTTTGCTGATTGACGACAAATTAGCTTCTATTCGACTTGAGCGCAACGAATGCGCTCAACGCAACGAACCAAACCCATTCCAGAACGTTCTCCAGCGTTCAGCCTCCCGGCACAAGACAAGAAGAACACTATAACCACACGCAAACATCTAGAAATCTTAGTAGTCAGACTCAGAACTCAAAGAACTAGAGGTCGCGAGCAAATTCGACATTGTCACCCGAAAAAGTAGCAAGCATTATGCAAAGTTGGCGAATAACATTTGATGGTTCTAAAGAAGGAATGCATTCAGAGGATTTCCTATACAGAGTTCGTTCATTAGCAGAACAAAATTTAAATGAAGATTATCAAGTACTTTGTGATCATTTGTATTTACTTTTTGCAGGTAAAGCGAATGATTGGTTTTGGAGTTTCATCGAGCACACCCAAGTTTCGATTGGAATAAATTTTGTGTAGAATTTAGAAAAAAGTTTGATGAAGTAGATAACGATATGGACACATGGGAACTGATTAATAGCGTCACCAGGGCGAGAATGAAACCTTTGAGGATTACCAGTTTAGTGTCGAAAGGCTAGTAGGAAGATTAAACACACAACTTTCAGAGGATTCTTTAGTCAAGTTATTAATTAGACATTCAAAGTCGGCAATTCGTTATGAACTTATGCATCTAGGAATTTTTACTTTATCTCATCTGAGACAGGAAGTACGAACCCACGAGCAATTTGCTAAACAAATGAAGAGCCTACCGACCAAGAATACTTTGGACATCGTTCAAAGATAGCTGAATTAGACTCTAATTTCGAGAATTATATGTAGGAGGAGGTGGAAGCTTTTCATCATAAACTTACATGTTGGAACTGCCGGAAGCCTGGACACCGTTTTGATATCTGTCTAGAACCGCGTACTGTATTTTGCTATGGTTGCGGAGCCGTAAATGTTTTTAAACCGCGTTGTCGTAATTGCAACCCGCAGGAAAACCGACCGACGGATGCGCCGATCAACTTCGTTGTCGCACCCAGACCAAAAGAAGGATAAATATCCCCAAACATAGGAATGTGAACCTCTTGTTTTAGGAAAGAAAACAGATTCCACAAGGAAATGTAGGACCAACTTCGACAACAGTCGATAAAAGCCCATTTCGTCCTCACCACCTACGTTTGCTCAGTATGAGACGCGTTCGTCATCGCATCTTTGGTGAAGTAGACAGCATACGACCAATAATTAAGTCTAAGCGCTCTACGCATAGACTACGCTTCTTTGGAAAAGGTTAGAAATAACCGCAGAAATTGATTTCCAGTATATTTCCGATCAGATAATCGATTGGTACACAGAAATAAAATAGAAGGCCAGACCTTCACTGCGCTTTTAGACTGTGGCGCTAATATTAGTTGCTTAGGAAGTAAGGTAGCTA
>NW_025814624.1:0-34518 GCF_018902025.1 Drosophila willistoni | reverse complement strand
TTGCGAAAGAACGGCGTACAATCTTAAGCATAGGAAAAAAGAAGATATTGATCAAAGTCACTGTTTTCCTATGGGAGCTATATGATATAGTAACCCGATCTTTATCAAATTCGGCACAGTCATTAGGAGATATATTAAACTAACAAATGTTTAATTTGAAAACAATCGCGTCAAAAGCAACGAAGTTATTGACAAAAGTCACTGTTTTCGAAAGATCGTTCCTATGGGAGCTATATGATATAGTCACCCGATCTTGATTAAATTTGGCGTAGCAGTTAATAGTGTAATTAACTCACCAATATTAAATTTCACGACAATAGCTCAGAAAAATAGAAGTTATTGAGAAAAGTCACTGTTCGTGACTTTTGCCGTTTGTATGGGAGCTATATGATATAGTGATCCGATCCGGCTGAATCCGAGATATACAACGCCTGCAGTATATACAAGCCTACATGCAAAATTTCAGCTCTGTAGCTTCCAACGGTCTAGGAGGAGTTTGCGTTGATCCAGACGGACGGACGGACGGACATGGCTATTTGAACTCGTCTCGTCGTACTGATCTAAGAATATATATACTTTTATGGTCGGAAATGGTTCCTTCTATGCGTTGCACAATTCTGACCAAATTAATATACCCTTTTTGCAAGGGTATAAAAATGACTTCTTTCTGGAATTCGAAGAGAAGAAGACTTTTTTTCCTTACTCCACTCCACATGTTATTGAGCATTGGAGTTTTGTACCATCTGCAACTGTGCAGATCAACACTATGTATGCATTTGGGCGAGGGCGTAGTGGTCGCCCTTCAAAGTTCTTTTCTTTTTTCTGTGTTTTTCAGTACTTGTACTATATGTAGATGCAGATACTTAGGTATTTCGCTCGATCAGCTGATAGTTATTATACCCTGCAAAAAGGGTATATTAATTTTGGTCAGAAGTGTGCAACGCATAGAAGGAAGCATCTCCGACCATATAAAGTATATATATTCTTGATCAGCATGACGAGACGAGTTCATATAGCCATGTCCGTCCGTCCGTCCGTCCGTCCGTCCGTCCGTCCGTCCGTCCGTCTGTCCGTCCGTCTGGATCAACGCAAACTCCTCCTAGACCGTAAGAGCTACAGAGCTGAAATTTTGCATGTAGCTTGTATATACTGCAGGCGTTGTATATCTCGGATTCAGCCGGATCGGATCACTATATCATATAGCTCCCATACAATGACAAAGTCACGAACAGTGACTTTTCTTAATAACTTCGTTATTTTCTGAGCTATTGTCGTGAAATTTAATATTGGTGAGTTAATTACACATATAAACGACTGTGCCAAATTTGATCAAGATCGGGTGACTATATCATATAGCTCCCATAGGAACGATCTTTCGAAAACAGTGACTTTTGTCAATAACTTCGTTACTTTTGACGCGATTGCTTTCAAATTAAACATTTGTTAGTTTAATATATCTGTTAATGACTGTGCCGAATTTGATAAAGATCGGGTTACTATATCATATAGCTCCCATAGGAACGATCGGTGAAAACAGTGACTTGATCAATATCTTCGATTTCCTATGCTAAGATTGTAGGCCGTTCTTTCGCAAACATTAGCCTTTTTAGATTAAAAAGTTTTTCCACTTTGAAAAGGAAAGAGTTACCAAAAAAGTTGCAAGGGTATACAAACTTTGACGCGGTCGAAGTTAGCCCGGCCCTCTGGTTTTTTTGGTATATATGTATGTTGGTAACGTCTTTTTGGGGTGATTATCCGTTTAGCGCTTTCGGGAATGTGAAAAATGGTACGCCTGCCGCCAGTGCAAGTATTTATTGTTTTCGTTATGCTAATAAAAAAATTAAATGTTTGATAAATTCTATGCGCATAATAAAACACAAACAGAAGGACACACACCTATTTTTATAGTTATAATTTTTTTCTCTGATTTCTCACCTTATGTGACTAGGGTATCGCCTTGACAAACAAAATATGGTCCCTCTTGGGGACATGGCCCAAATGTATATATTTAACACTTTTAAGCACTTTGAAAGGAAATCTCTTTTAGCAAAAAACCAGAGGGCCGGGGCTAACTTCGACCGCGTCAAAGTTTGTATACCCTTGCAATTTTTGGTAACTCTTTCCTTACCTATAGCCATCAAAGTGGAAAACGTTTAAGCTAAAAAGGCTAATGTTTCGAAAGAACGGCCTACATAGGAAAAACGAAGATATTGATCAAAGTCACTGTTTTCCACCGATCGTTCCTATGGGAGCTATATGATATATATACCCGATCCTTATCAAATTTGGCACAGTCATTAACAGATATATTAAACTAACAAATGTTTAATTTGAAAGCAATCGCGTCAAAAGTAACGAAGTTATTGACAAAAGTCACTGTTTTCGAAAGATCGTTCCTATGGGAGCTATATGATATAGTCACCCGATCTTGATCAAATTTGGCATAGTCGTTTATATGTGTAATTAACTCACCAATATTAAATTTCACGACAATAGCTCAGAAAATAACGAAGTTATTAAGAAAAGTCACTGTTCGTGACTTTGCCATTTGTATGGGAGCTATATGATATAGTGATCCGATCCGGCTGAATCCGAGATATACAACGCCTGCAGTATATACAAGCCTACATGCAAAATTTCAGCTCTGTAGCTCCAACGGTCTAGGAGGAGTTTGCGTTGATCCAGACGGACGGACGGACGGACGGACATGGCTATTTGAACTCGTCTCGTCGTGCTGATCAAGAATATATATACTTTATATGGTCGGAGATGCTTCCTTCTATGCGTTGCACACTTTTGACCAAAATTAATATACCCTTTTTGCAAGGGTATAAAAATATACGTAATTCTTTTGAATCAATTATGTTGGTTTTTTAGAAATTTAAATTTTTCGACTTTGTTAATTGTTTTTTTTTTTAGGTATCACTTGACCACTTAACACATCTCACTTTGCATAAGTACAAATTTGCAATGACTCCTACGGGTGGCTCCAAGAACTTAGAAACCTATTAAAATGGATTCTCTAAAAGGGTCCTATAGACACTGCTGCCTTTTTCTTTTTCTCCATTAGAAAGCATTCCCTTGGCAACAGGAGAATATTTTTGCTTCATTTGCATAGATATAGTGAGTTTTCTAATCTTTGGCCGTCTCTCTGCACTCACAGAAGCTGCTCAAGAGAGGCTGCATGCGCTGACCCGAAGATACATGGTTGGCAACATACGATCATAACATACGATCATACCCGCTAACATTGCAACATTGCATTGTTAAAATGTTGCCAATCTCTAGCAACAACATCTATCCAAAAATGTATAAAACCACAGGTTCAGAAACGAAAAATTAATCATGATTTTCCTGCCGAGAATAAGAGGTAAGTGTAAGAAATTGGAAAACTCAATATATGAGTACGGTATGTTTTTGAATATTAGATATATGGTGTACCCTACCGTGAGCGAGGAAAGCTCGGAAAACACATCATCCAGGTCCCTGTTCGATGCATGCGGAATGGTCCCATGCGATATTAAATCTCGTGCTTCTAGTTCAGATGAGGAAGATGATCAGCCAATGGACAAAGAAGCAAGCAATGATGCACCATTCGTTGATATTCTCCCGGAAAAACAGGCCATTTGTCGTTGTCATCTCGGCGTCCGCCTGCAACAACAGAGACTTCTGCAATCTGTTGAATGAATTTTCAAAGCTTTGAAGGATACAGAAACGTCGTCTGCCTAAAGTTCAATAGTGAAACACCGGTTCTAGAATATAGTGGATAGTGGCTATACTTTGCGGCAGCAGACGAGAATACGATGGATTGGGTGCTGGGTGTCATCTGCAAAAAAGATAACTACGAAGTTGTTCCCCCTTACGGAATTTCTACATCTCTTACCAGCTCGAGTCATACTGCCCAAAGTAAAGACTTCTTTAGTAAAATCTTTGAAATGCTTAACGACAAAATAATGATGTACAAACATACAAATGGTCTGTTATCGATAGAAATGATTTGGATACATGCTCCAACGAACGAAAGTATTCATTAATGAAGCGATCGATACATGGACGCTGATAGTATTGAGACTATTAAAAACAGATTGTGAGGAACATAATATTCCACAATAATGTTCCACACAACAACATGTAAATAATCAGAATCAACGCATATGTAAAACCAAGGATGGATAGTGCCCGGCACATGTTGCCAAAGATCACGCTTCGCAACATGTTGCTGCAATTAAAACACGCAACATTACGATACGACACAACAAGTTCGAGCGGACCACATACGACCGTCAGCGAATTTGGTTACAGCGGGAAGATGCTTGGGAGGCAGAGAACGAAAGAATCAACGGCTGGAGAGCATACGCACAAGATAGGGATGCTGTGCGGACCGATTAGAGAAATACAGTAATACAGGCGCAGCACACCTACACTATGCGTGTGAAGATTGAGCGCGGGTACCGGTGGTTGAAGCGCGCACTATGAGGCTAGACGGCGGAGCTTATAGAGGCCGACGACAAGCAAAAAAAAGAAAAAAGCCAAAGTGAGGGCGATGAATGTCTAACGGGGGGTAGTGGTAGCTGTGTGCATACCAAGTCAAGCCAATATCGTCGATCAAGTTCGATGGGCAAAGGGGGTATGGCAAGCCGAAGAAAGGGGAATGGGTATTGGGAGCCTGTCTACGAAGCGAATAACGTATTGATGACGTAGACGAATGGTTTTAGTTAATGTTGACTTAATTAACTAAAACTAAACAAACTAAAATCAATATGTTATTCGTATGAAGTAAATGACCATGCATTGGGAGATGAGCAACAATTCCCAAGAACTGAGAGAACGATCAAAAAAGGAGAAGGACATTGGAGAGAGCAGCGTCGCCTGGCAACGAGAGAGGACATGCGACCAAGCAGAGATATCAACTATTGGAGAGAAAAGGATGGAAACCCGCATAGCAACAGAGGCCTATTTGGGCAGAGCAGAGAAACAAGGACAGGAATTCAATGGGCGCATAGCAGGCCAGAAAGTGGATGCGCTGGCCAAGGACTTGTACGGGATTTCACCACGCATGGCAACAGCGTCGATGAAAGCGACGGGCCGATGAAATTACGGCTGTATATCGTATCACACCAAGTGATTCTGGAGGCCCAGGATGCCTATATAAGGCGAGCAGCGAGTCAGGACATTATCAGTCGCGGAGTCAAGATCAAGGTATCAAGTCATCGAGTCCTGATCAGCAAAAAGCGAAGCAACAAATCTCTTTTGGCCTCACGAGTAACCTTAAGAGTATTCGGCGCCTAGCAACCTACAAATACGAGCATTCATCGAGTTATAAGGCCTTACGAGTACTTATAGACTCACCAAGCAACACAAAATCTGAATATAAAGAATTACGCAGCCAATATAATATCACCCATATCAGTGTAAAATAATATATAAACATTCAACCGAAAAAACCCAAGTATACAAATAAACTCCAATACATTTAATACATAAATTATTGTGTCGTGATTTCACCGGGGCACAAAAATAAAATTTGTTGTGCCGAACCTCGCCTAAAGATTGAAATTATCCTGAAGGACGAAAGGATCGTTACAAGATGCTACCAGTTAAAATACAATTCTGGGTAGTCAAATTCATGTTTGCGAGTAAGTGTCAATTGACATATATTTATTATATTCATAATATTTCTAAAATGAACATTAAAAAATGGCTGTGCAAAAAGCACATGAGCCTAGTAATATCTAGATCTTTTTTCCATCCACTATAACACTGATCATGCCCTAGCCAACCCAAAGCCATACAGGGTAGAGAGAGAGACACGACAATGAATTTATGATAACAATAACATTTCAAAAAACGCTTACGTGCGTGCTAAATGGTAGTTGACGCTGTAGCTGCTTCGCTAAACAAATATTATATAAACACATATATGTATGATTTTACAACGTCCAGTACAATATTCATAGATAAACCGAACTACTCTGCTTGCAGCATGGTTCTGTTGCTGTTGCTTCTATGGTATGCGACAATTTCACTTTTGAGCCGCTGTACAAAATATTAATTAGTTGCCCGTCAATTATAGAACATTGAACTTATCGTCAAGGGAACCTTTTTAATACCCACCTACATTTATTGACTAACCTTCCCACCCAATTCGATTTAATAGAGGTCTGTAGTAGACCTCTTAATAATAATAATTTTAATTACATTTCGAAAAAAAAAGAATATTTTTTTGTTTGTTTGCAAGAATAAATGAATACCCCCCTTGCTACTATGCACATGTCTTCAATTGTACGGTTCTTATCTCATTTCGCACAGCGAACGCAAAGCGTAAGCAAAGAAGAGAGCATGGAAAGATCCGTTAGAATTCGTTCGCATGCATTGCGTTGCTTAGAACAGAATTTTGGTACAGGCTTTTTCATTTAATTTGATACTTTGATTGCGAAAAGACGTGAATTATTAATATCACATATATATAATATATACCATATATTTGAGAACACGTGCATATTACATCATCGTTAAAAGTACAATGACTGCACAAGGCAGTAGTATCGGATTTATTTTATCAACCCCTCCATTTCATCAATAATCATCGCCATGGGCCAGGCTAAAATAGTCTGGTGATGAAATGACGCAATTCCCCGGCTAATACCAACATTATACACCCATTTGAGCGAGATCTACTACTTTTCGATTTCTTTTTGGTGCATATGCATACTTAGTAGTAGTTCGCTACCTTGCTTCATCTGTACGCAATGTATGGCGTAGCAGCCTTTGGTTTGGATACTACTTTTTTTTGTTGCACACGGCAACACCTTTTCATACTTTTATACCCTTGCAAAAGGGGTATATTAATTTGGTCAGAAGTGTGCAAGCATAGAGGAAGCATCTCCGACCAATTAAAGTATATATATTCTTGATCAGCACGACGAGACGAGTTCAAATGCCAGTCGTCCGTCCGTCCGTCCGTCCGTCTGGATCAACGCAAACTCTCCTAGACCGTAAGAGCTACAGAGCTGAAATTTTGCATGTAGGCTTGTATATACTGCAGGCGTTGTATATCTCGGATTCAGCCGGATCGGATCACTATTCATATAGTCCCATACAACGCCAAAGTCACGACAGTGACTTTTCTTAAAACTTCGTTATTTTTGAGCTATTGTCGTGAAATTTAATATTGGTGAGTTAATTACACATATAAACGACTATGCCAAATTTGATCAGATCGGGTGACTATATCATATAGCTCCCATAGGAACGATCTTTCGAAACAGTGACTTTTGTCATTACTTCGTTACTTTTGAAGCAATTGTCATAAAAATTTATATTTCTCAGTTTAGCATAACTATTTATGACTGTGCCAAATTTGATTAAGAGCGGGCCACTATATCATATAGCTCCATAGGAACAATCGGTGGTGAACAGTGACTTGATCAATAACTTCGTTATTTCCTAAGCTGCTCTTTCGCAAATATTAGACCTTTTACTCAAAAAACTTGCAAGGGTATACAAACTTTGACGCGGTCAAAGTTAGCCCGGCCCTCTGGTTTTTCTTCTTTTATTAACGTAAATTTTGCTGATCTAAAGAAAATTTAAATGAATTATTAGTTTAAGTAACGTAACGAAACTTTAAATATTATTAAGATTAATTCCCTATTTGGTTAAATAAAGATGTTTTCCTTAGTAGGAAACCTAATGGTATGTAATGCCTTGAGATTGGCTTTGTTGCATTTCATTTTTCTAATAACTAAATTATACAGCAAATCCCTGCAGCATCGATGGACCCGGAGATCGCACCGTTGGATAATCGTGAGTTAACACACACATCTATATTCATATATAATATTGTTTCATTGCCAACTGGCACACGCGGCGACATAACCCAAATCTACTCTGAAGTACTATGAATTTTGATCTATATTTGCTCTATATAGTATTTAATTTATTTTGCTATATCTTTTTACATATCTTTATTTTGTAATTTCTTAGAATATTAAGTCATGAAAACCCTTTGTTTGGAATTAAACCCGTAACTTGAAATTTCGTCATGTTGGTGTAAACTAATTCATTGAGGAGTCCGTCGCCTGAATCCATGACTATGCTGCCGTTACAAATCGTCTAGATCATTTAAGAGTCTGTTAAGGGGCAATCAATTAAACCCAACAGTTTGCCAAGGTAGGGTGGGTACAGAAAAGGGTTAGCGAACAACACCTTTGGCTAATCTGCAGAGAAGTCGTCCGCACAATTAATAGTATCCCGATCTGGTCCAATATTTTGCTTTTTACATCCTTTTAGTTTCTGATAGTGCACTTATATTTTTTCTGTATGATCTGTGTATGCCTAGAGTGTTATCGTTAGCAACGTAGAAAAATTAGGCAGCTAACACTACACGTGCACATGTACATCACTACAGAATTGCGCCCAACGTGGGACTCGAATTCTAAATTATTCATTACTACAGAAATGCCAAACATGGACCACATTTAGAATACACTACAGTAATGGAGCCGAATCATGAGGCCCGAATAAAACGTAGGACAACCCCACTACTAATCGGATATGTACACCACCAAAGTATCCACATATTTTTGCTCATTATCATCCATTCATATTCATTTATTTAGATTAATGTGATCGCGATAGTAATTCGGGAATTTTCGATTAGTCGACCAAAAGAAACTATTTGCGGCAACAGCATCGTATAACGTATCTTTGTATGACTAGGCGGGAACGCCAATTTATGATCTTTGTAGTTTGAGGCTATCGTTAGGAATTGCAGTTGCAACTCGGTCATATCGGGTTGACTGACAATGGAGTCGTTGAAAAGTTACAATATTATAAATAGGAATTCTTATACCTTAACTTTGTTTAGAGTGAAAAGAACCTGGACCAGAATGCATATGACTGGCGTATGTCGGTATATGACCAGTTTAGGAAATCGTCATTCAGACAAATCGGCAATAGGAATTTTTGTTTAAGATTTAATAGAAATCTATTTTTTGTGCAGATCGAATCAATTGTAAACGGCAATAGGATGGATAATGATGGCGGATTCCAATTATTATATTTAATAAAATTAAGAAAATTAAGTATGTCTGTTAGACACAGTCACGAGAGCATTGCGCGAGCTTTGCAAGAAAATGACTCATTTTGCGGCATTTGCATGAAACTTTAAATGAAACGAAGCAATTGCTTCGTCGCCTTGTAAGCACAGATTTCACAATAAGTGTATTACAGAGTGTTTAAAAACTTCGAATTTATACCCCACTTGGAAGCATCCTGTAAGATGAAACAACTTGTAAGATCAAATATTGACTTGGAAACGGAAGTCCAAGAAGCTAGTAAATCAGGCGAGCCCACAACTCAGCCTGTGACCCTTATAATACTCGTTCAGGACCTGGTCGACCTGCCAAGACCACCTTTTCGTAATCAGGGAGCAATTCAAAGGAGAGGGATCGGCACGAGATCTTCAACCACCTCACGTCAACATAGGCCACCGCCTACTCAAGGTAGTAGTCCAAGACCAAGTACCCCTCCAGATTACACAACTTTGATACAAACTGCTATTCAAGCACAACAGGAACAGTTTAATAAACCATTAGCTTTGCTGATGACGACAAATTAGCTTCTATTCGACTTGAGCGCAACGAACCAAACCCCATTCCAGAACGTTCTCCAGCGTTCAGCCTCCCGGCGCCAAGACAAGAGAACACTATAACCACACGCAAACATCTAGAAATCTTAGTAGTCAGACTCAGAACTCAAATAGAGGGTCGCAAGCAAATTCGACATTGTCACCCGAAAAAGTAGCAAGCATTATGCAAAGTTGGCGAATAACATTTGATGTTCTAAAGAAGGAATGCATTCAGAGGATTTCCTATACAGAGTTCGTTCATTAGCAGAACAAAATTTAAATGAAGATTATCAAGTACTTTGTGATCATTTGTATTTACTTTTTGCAGGTAAAGCGATGATTGGTTTTGGAAGTTTCATCGAGCACACCCAAGTTTCGATTGGAATAAATTTTGTGTAGAATTTAGAAAGAGTTTGATGAAGTAGATAACGATATGGACACATGGGAACTGATTAATAGCAGACACCAGGGCGAGAATGAAACCTTTGAGGATTACCAGTTTAGTGTCGAAAGGCTAGTAGGAAGATTAAACACACAACTTTCAGAGGATTCTTAGTCAAGTTATTAATTAGACATTCAAAGTCGGCAATTCGTTATGAACTTATGCATCTAGGAATTTTTACTTTATCTCATCTGAACAGGAAGTACGAACCACGAGCAATTTGCTAAACAAATGAAGAGCCTACCGACCAAGAATACTTTTGGACATCGTTCAAAGATAGCTGAATTAGACTCTAATTTCGAGAATTATATGCAGGAGGAGGTGGAAGCTTTTCATCATAAACTTACATGTTGGAACTGCCGGAAGCCTGGACACCGTTTTGATATCTGTCTAGAACCGCGTACTGTATTTTGCTATGGTTGCGGAGCCGTAAATGTTTTAAACCGCGTTGTCGTAATTGCAACCCGCAGGAAAACCGACCGACGGATGCGCCGATCAACACTTCGTTGTCGCACCCAGACCAATAATGAAGGATAAATATTCCAAAACATAGGAATGTGAACCTCTTGTTTGTAGAAAGAAACAGATTCACAAGGAAATGTAGGACCAACTTCGACAACAGTCGATAAAAGCCCATTTCGTCCTCACCACCTACGTTTGGCTCAGTATGAGACCGTTCGTCATCGCATCTTTGGTGAAGTAGACAGCATACGACCAATAATTAAGTCTAAGCGCTCTACGCATAGACTACGCTTCTTTTGGAAGAAGGTTAGAAATAACCGCAAGAAATTGATTTCCAGTATATTTTCCCGATCAGATAATCGATTGTACACAGAAATAAAGATAGAAGGCCAGACCTTCACTGCGCTTTTAGACTGTGGCGCTAATATTAGTTGCTTAGGAAGTAAGGTAGCTAAAGAGTTTTTAAAGCATCCTAAAACACGCACTTGTTCAGGCAAATAATTACGGCCAACAATTCTGAATGTTTTGGTAAAGGTAAATTGACAAGCGACATTACGTATCGACAACTTACCAAACCCCTTGATTTCTTATTATTCCTGATTTAAAACAAGACGTATATCTTGGAATAGATTTTGGCGTAAATTTGGTTTAATAGATAAATTGAAGGAAGACCCACTAATAGTATCGGATATTATTGAAGAAAAAGGAAATGATCATGGAGATTCCGTGAAAATGCACCGTTTGTCTGAGTCTCAGCAGCAAAAACTTAATTTTGGAATTGCTAAATTACCCTTCTACGATAAAGAAGGATTAGGTCGCACACATCTTATTGATCATAAGATTGAAGTTGATAGTACTAGGCCCATTAAACAAAGACATTGGCCAATTTCACCGGCCATTGAGAAGCTAATGTTCACAAAATAGATAGAATGTTAGATTTAGATATCATTGAAGAATGTAACAGCCCATGGAGCACCAATTGTGTATTGGTGAGATGTGGCGAAAAAGTTCGATTATGTTTAGATTCTAGAGCAGTGAATCAGTGCACTCGTAAGGACACGTATCCTTTTCCCCATATTGATGGAATACTTAGCAGGCTGCCACCTGCTCGATTTATTACTGGACTGGACATGAAGCAAGCCTTCTGGCAAATTCCGTTAGAGGAAAGCTCACGTCAATACACCGCTTTCACAATACCTAACCAGCCACTTTACCAATATAAAGTGATGCCTTTTGGTTTGTGCAACGCCCCGCAGACTTTATGTAGACTTATGGATCAAGACCACAAAGGTATTCGTTTACCTCGATGACCTGTTAATTTTTTCCGAAGATTTTGAATCGCACATTGCTTTAATACAAGAGCTAGCATTGAGACTGCGTAAAGCGAATCTTACGATTAATGTTGTATTTAAATCTAAGTTCTGCATGCAGGAGATAAATACCTCGGCTTTATTATTGGATACGGACAAGTGAAAACCGATCCTAGAAAATTTGTGCGATAAACGACTTTCCGATTCCAACAACAGTAAAACAATTACGTAGATTTTTGGGACTCACTGGTTGGTATCGACGTTTTATTGAAAATTATGCCACCATTAGCTTTCCATTAACAGAACTCTTAAAAAAGAACCGATCTCTTAGTTGGAACGAAGAGGCAGACTACGCTTTCTCAGAACTGAAAAGAAGATTAACTTCAGCACATATTTTGACCACTCCCGATTTTAAGAAACCGTTTATTTTATTATGTGATGCAAGTTTAGTAGGTATAGGATGTATGTTAGCTCAAACTAATTCCGAAGGCATAGAACTACCGATAGCTTACATGTCAGAAAACTGAACAAAGCACATGCAACAAATGCTCGTAATTACAATTTGCGTAGCAGAAGCAGACAACTAAAAGTCGGTGACTCAGTTCATGCTCGAAATTTTACACAGAGTTCAGCCCCAAAAAGATTTAGTAGCAAATTAGCACCAGTCTTCATCCCAGCTAAGGTGTTGAGGAAGGTCAGTTCGTCGTATTATAAATTAGCTGACGAGCAGAATAAATCTCTCGGTGTATATCATTTGAAAGACATAAGCACCTAAATTAGCTAAAGACGTCCTTTTTCAGTTCATGACTCCGTCAGTAGGCTTCCGTAGCATTAACTGTGGTGTAGTAGCCCTCTTTAATAATAATAATTTTAATTCCATTTCGAAAAAAAAGAATATTTTTTTTTGTTTGTTTGCTTAGAAACAGAATTTTTGGTACAGGCTTTTTCATTTAATTTGATACTTTGATTGCGAAAAGACGTGAATATTAATATTCACATAAATATATATATATACATATATATTTGTGAAACACGTGCATATTACATCATCGTTAAAAAGTACAGTGACTGCACAAGGCAGTAATATACATATTTGGCTAAAGTGAATAAAAATATTAGTGAATATTCGAAGAATAAGATGATATAAAATCAATTTAGTGAGAATATTAGAATTTAAACCCCGTTATATTTCAGTTAAAATTTATATTTCGGTCGCGTGGCGTCGACAAAGCCACTTTTGGCTTTCAAGCAGCCTTGGATTTTTCATTTTCTTTGGGACAATTTGGTTGAATGTACCCCAGCCCAATCGCTGATATTTTCTTCGTTGGATCAAAAAAAAGAGACATTCCTCAATAACCAAGAGACCAGCGAGCCTCGGATTTATTTTATCAACCCTTCCATTTCATCAATAATCATCGCCATGGGCGATTAAGTCCCTATTTGGTTAAGTAAAATACGTTTCCCTTAGTAGGAAACCTAATGGGTATGAGATTGGCTTTGTTGCATTTCATTTTCTAATAACTAAATTATACAGCAAATCCCTGCAGCGTCAATGGACCCGAAGTCATGAAAACCCTTTTGTTTGGAATTAAACCCGTAACTTGAAATTTCGTCATGTTGGTGTAAACTAATTCATTGAGGAGTCCGTCGCCTGAATCCATGACTATGCTGCCGTTACAAATCGTCTAAGATCATTTAAGAGTCTGTTAAGGGGCAATCAATTAAACCCAACAGTTTGCCAAGGTAGGGTGGGTACAGAAAGGGTTAGCGAACAACACCTTTAGCTAATCTGCAGAGAAGTCGTCCGCACAATTAATAGTATCCCGATCTGGTCCAATATTTTGCTTTTTACATCCTTTTAGTTTCTGATAGTGCACTTATATTTTTTCTGTATGATCCGTGCGTATGCCTAGAGTGTTATCGTTAGCAACGTAGAAAATTTAGGCAGCCAACAACTACACGTGCACATGTACATCACTACAGAAATGGCGCCCATCCGTGGGACTCGAATTCTAAATTATACATTACTACAGAAATGCCAAACATGGGACCACATTTAGAATACCACTACAGTAATGGAGCCGAATCATGATGCCCGAATAAAACGTAGGACAACCCCACTACTAATCGGATATGTACACCACCAAAGTATCCACAATATTTTTGCTCATTATCATCCATTCATATTCATTTATTTAGATTAATGTGAATCGCGATAGTAATTCGGGAATTTTCGGATTAGTCGACCAAAAGAAACTATTTGCGGCAACAGCATCGTATAACGTATCTTTGTATGACTAGGCGGGAACGCCAATTTTATGATCTTTGTAGTTTGAGGCTATCGTTAGGAATTGCAGTTGCAACTCGGTCATATCGGGTTGACTGACCAATGGAGTCGTTGAAAAGTTACAATATTATAAAATAGGAATTCTTATACCTTAACTTTGTTTAGAGTGAAAAGAACCTGGACCAGGAATAGCATATGACTGGCGTATGTCGGTATATGACCAGTTTAGGAAATCGTCATTCAGACAAATCGGCAATAGGAATTTTTGTTTAAGATTTAATAGAAATCTATTTTTTGTGCAGATCGAATCAACATTGTAAACGGCAATAGGATTGGATAATGATGGCGGATTCCAAATTTATATAATTTAAATAAAATTAAAGAAAAATTTAAGTATGTCTGTTAGACACAGTCACGAGAGCATTGCGCGAGCTTTGCAAGAAAATGACTCATTTTGCGGCATTTGCCATGAAACTTTAAATGAAAACGAAGCAATTGCTTCGTCGCCTTGTTATCACAGATTTCACAATAAGTGTATTACAGAGTGTTTAAAAACTTCGAATTTATGCCCCACTTGCAAGCATCCTTGTAAGATGAAACAACTTGTAAGATCAAATATTGACTTGGAAACGGAAGTCCAAGAAGCTAGTAAATCAGGCGAGCCCACAACTCAGCCTGTGACCCCTTATAATACTCGTTCAGGACCTGGTCGACCTGCCAAGACCACCTTTTCGTAATCAGGGAGCAATTCAAAAGAGAGGGATCGGCACGAGATCTTCAACCACCTCACGTCAACATAGGCCACCGCCTACCCAAGGTAGTAGTCCAAGACCAAGTACCCCTCCAGATTACACAACTTTGATACAAACTGCTATTCAAGCACAACAGGAACAGTTAGTAAACCATTTAGCTTTGCTGATTGACGACAAATTAGCTTCTATTCGACTTGAGCGCAACGAATGCGCTCAACGCAACGAACCAAACCCCATTCCAGAACGTTCTCCAGCGTTCAGCCTCCCGGCACCAAGACAAGAAGAACACTATAACCACACGCAAACATCTAGAAATCTTAGTAGTCAGACTCAGAACTCAAAGAACTAGAGGTCGCGAGCAAATTCGACATTGTCACCCGAAAAAGTAGCAAGCATTATGCAAAGTTGGCGAATAACATTTGATGGTTCTAAAGAAGGAATGCATTCAGAGGATTTCCTATACAGAGTTCGTTCATTAGCAGAACAAAATTTAAATGAAGATTATCAAGTACTTTGTGATCATTTGTATTTACTTTTTGCAGGTAAAGCGAATGATTGGTTTTGGAGGTTTCATCGAGCACACCCAAGTTTCGATTGGAATAAATTTTGTGTAGAATTTAGAAAAAAGTTTGATGAAGTAGATAACGATATGGACACATGGGAACTGATTAATAGCGTCACCAGGGCGAGAATGAAACCTTTGAGGATTACCAGTTTAGTGTCGAAAGGCTAGTAGGAAGATTAAACACACAACTTTCAGAGGATTCTTTAGTCAAGTTATTAATTAGACATTCAAAGTCGGCAATTCGTTATGAACTTATGCATCTAGGAATTTTTACTTTATCTCATCTGAGACAGGAAGTACGAACCCACGAGCAATTTGCTAAACAAATGAAGAGCCTACCGACCAAGAATACTTTTGGACATCGTTCAAAGATAGCTGAATTAGACTCTAATTTCGAGAATTATATGTAGGAGGAGGTGGAAGCTTTTCATCATAAACTTACATGTTGGAACTGCCGGAAGCCTGGACACCGTTTTGATATCTGTCTAGAACCGCGTACTGTATTTTGCTATGGTTGCGGAGCCGTAAATGTTTTTAAACCGCGTTGTCGTAATTGCAACCCGCAGGAAAACCGACCGACGGATGCGCCGATCAACACTTCGTTGTCGCACCCAGACCAATAATGAAGGATAAATATTCCCAAACATAGGAATGTGAACCTCTTGTTTGTAGGAAAGAAACAGATTCACAAGGAAATGTAGGACCAACTTCGACAACAGTCGATAAAAGCCCATTTCGTCCTCACCACCTACGTTTGGCTCAGTATGAGACCGTTCGTCATCGCATCTTTGGTGAAGTAGACAGCATACGACCAATAATTAAGTCTAAGCGCTCTACGCATAGACTACGCTTCTTTTGGAAGAAGGTTAGAAATAACCGCAAGAAATTGATTTCCAGTATATTTTCCCGATCAGATAATCGATTGTACACAGAAATAAAGATAGAAGGCCAGACCTTCACTGCGCTTTTAGACTGTGGCGCTAATATTAGTTGCTTAGGAAGTAAGGTAGCTAAACAGCCCATGGAGCACCAATTGTGTATTGGTGAGATGTGGCGAAAAAGTTCGATTATGTTTAGATTCTAGAGCAGTGAATCAGTGCACTCGTAAGGATACGTATCCTCTTCCCCATATTGATGGAATACTTAGCAGGCTGCCACCTGCTCGATTTATTACTGGACTGGACATGAAGCAAGCCTTCTGGCAAATTCCGTTAGAGGAAAGCTCACGTCAATACACCGCTTTCACAATACCTAACCGGCCACTTTACCAATATAAAGTGATGCCTTTTGGTTTGTGCAACGCCCCGCAGACTTTATGTAGACTTATGGATCAAGACTACAAAGGTATTCGTTTACCTCGATGACCTGTTAATTTTTTCCGAAGATTTTGAATCGCATATTGCTTTAATACAAGAGCTAGCATTGAGACTGCGTAAAGCGAATCTTACGATTTATGTTGCTAAATCTAAGTTCTGCATGCAGGAGATTAAATACCTCGGCTTTATTATTGGATACGGACAAGTGAAAACCGATCCTAGAAAAATTTGTGCGATAAACGACTTTCCGATTCCAACAACAGTAAAACAATTAAGTAGATTTTTGGGACTCACTGGTTGGTATCGACGTTTTATTGAAAATTATGCCACCATTAGCTTTCCATTAACAGAACTCTTAAAAAAGAACCGATCTCTTAGTTGGAACGAAGAGGCAGACTACGCTTTCTCAGAACTGAAAAGAAGATTAACTTCAGCACATATTTTGACCACTCCCGATTTTAAGAAACCGTTTATTTTATTATTTTATGCAAGTTTAGTAGGTATAGGATGTATGTTAGCTCAAACTAATTCCGAAGGCATAGAACTACCGATAGCTTACATGTCAGAAAAACTGAACAAAGCACATGCAACAAATGCTCGTAATTACAATTTGCGTAGCAGAAGCAGACAACTAAAAGTCGGTGACTCAGTTCATGCTCGAAATTTTACACAGAGTTCAGCCCCAAAAAGATTTAGTAGCAAATTAGCACCAGTCTTCATCCCAGCTAAGGTGTTGAGGAAGGTCAGTTCGTCGTATTATGAATTAGCTGACGAGCAGAATAAATCTCTCGGTGTATATCATTTGAAAGACATAAGCACCTAAATTAGCTAAAGACGTCCTTTTTCAGTTCATGACTCCGTCAGTAGGCTTCCGTAGCATTAACTGTGGTGTAGTAGCCCTCTTTAATAATAATAATTTTAATTCCATTTCGAAAAAAAAGAATATTTTTTTTTGTTTGTTTGCAAGAATAAATGAATAACCCCCTTGCGTACTACGCACATGTCTTCAGTTGGTACGGTTCTTACTCTCATTTCGCACAGCGAACGCAAAGCGTAAGCAAAGAAGAGAGCATGGAAAAGATCCATTAGAATTCGTTCGCATGCATTGCGTTTGCTTAGAAACAGAATTTTTGGTACAGGCGTTTTCATTTAATTTGATACTTTGATTGCGAAAAGACGTGAATATTAATATTCACATAAATATATATATACATATATATTTGTGAAACACATGCATATTACATCATCGTTAAAAAATACAGTGACTGCATAGGGCAGTAATATACATATTTGGCTAAAGTGAATAAAAATATTAGTGAATATTCGAAGAATAAGGTGATATAAAATCAATTGATATTTAGTGAAAATATTAGAATTTAAACCCCGTTATATTTCAGTTAAAATTTATATTTCGGTCGCGTGGCGTCGACAAAGCCACTTTTGGCCTTCAAGCAGCCTTGGATTTTTCATTTTCTTTGGGACAATTTGGTTGAATGTACCCCAGCCCAATCGCTGATATTTTCTTCGTTGGATCAAAAAAAGAGACATTCCTCAATAACCAAGAGACCAGCGAGCCTCGGATTTATTTTATCAACCCTTCCATTTCATCAATAATCATCGCCATGGGCCAGGCTAAAATAGTCTGGTGATGAAATGACGCAATTCCCCGGCTAATACCAACATTATACACCCAATTTGAGCGAGATCTACTACTTTCGATTTCTTTTGGTGCATATGCATACTTAGTAGTAGTTCTGATACCTTGCTTCATCTGTACGCAATGTATGGCGTAGCAGCCATTGCCAACTGGCACACGCGGCCACATAACCCAAATCTCTTTTGAATTACTATGAATTTTTGAATCTATATTTGCTCTATATAGTATTTAAATTTATTTTGCTATATCTTTTTACATATCTTTATTTTGTAATTTCTTAGAATATTAAGTCATGAAAACCCTTTTGTTTGGAATTAAACCCGTAACTTGAAATTTCGTCATGTTGGTGTAAACTAATTCATTGAGGAGTCCGTCGCCTGATTCCATGACTATGCTGCCCAACAAATCAAACAATACAAATCTTCTAAGATCATTTAAGAGTCTGTTAAGGGGCAATCAATTAAACCCAACAGTTTGCCAAGGTAGGGTGGGTACAGAAAGGGTTAGCGAACAACACCTTTAGCTAATCTGCAGAGAAGTCGTCCGCACAATTAATAGTATCCCGATCTGGTCCAATATTTTGCTTTTTACATCCTTTTAGTTTCTGATAGTGCACTCATATTTTTTCTGTATGATCCGTGCGTATGCCTAGAGTAGGAAAGAACCCCCCTCATCCGACGAGCTAAGCAAGAGCAACGCTAGAAGTGCACGACCCCGATCTTTAGCATACACTTGTGTTATCGTTAGCAACGTAGAAAAATTAGGCAGCTAACAACTACACGTGCACATGTACATCACTACAGGGCGCCCTTTACACATTTTGGTTTTTTTTTTTGTGGAATGGGACAACTTAATTGCGAATACTGATGTCATCACTGGAATATCAGTGGAACTGACTTAAGACCTTTAAGCAGCACTTTCATTAATTGAAAATTACTCAAGCACATCACGGGCGGCTTGTTAATATGACGGACCTGAGATAGAGCTGCTAGCCGGAATTCAGAGTCTATGGGGCGAATGCCAGCCATGCGGAATGAAAGTGAAACTTTCAAAAGGTGTCACTTTTGGTAAGATGCTACTGTGGAAAAGGGTTGGGCAGCCAGGCGACGAAATTATTGGGCTGGGATGATGACCAATCGGAGAGGGGGAAAGAGAAAAAGAGAGATGCTTTAAGTAATAATCATTTTGCTCAACTTCCAAAAATATTTCGGACAAATAATGTTCAGGTCAGCACTGAAGCTTTGCTCAATTAGCAACATTACGCACACGCGGGCAGCGCCAAGGGTTACATTTTTTTTTTTTTACTCCAATTTGAGATAGGATGGCCACGCACTTGTTGTGGTTGCTTTCGACCAATATACACACACACACACACACATCCAAATACATAAGTGGTGCTGCTTGTGTGGTTGGTGCTGGTTCAATTGATTGATCCCCTTAACACTTTGTAAGCATGTGTGTGTCAATCTGTTTTTTTTTTTTAATTCATTTATTAACATATATAAAAAAAAAGAGATCAACAAAATACAACCAGACTGACAAAAGAAATCGATTAACGTGGATACATAAAAAATGCCCGCCCGGCGGTACGTCCCATTGGGAATTGCTTCGCCAGGGTTGTGGCAGCTTCTATGCTGAACCGACTCTTTCTCGCTCCAGTCTCCTAAGTTCCCGCATTATGGCTCCGAAGTAGTTGCTCACCGCCGCCCAGTTATCCTTGCTCTCCAGCATGCTGGGTACCAAGCTGGCCACCGATAGGGTCTGGCCGATCGCCCGCTCGGCCCTCTGTCTCTCCGCACTGCAGCGGGCGCAACTAAATGCAACGTGGAGGGCGTCCTCGAATGCTCCTTCAGGACACGCAGGACACGTTGGGAAGTGGTCGTGGCCGAACCTGTTTAAATATTGGCGGAAGCAGCCGTGCCCGCTCAGCACCTGCGTGAGGTAGAAATTCACCTGCCCGTGCTTTCTACCGACCCAAGCCTCAATGTTGGGGATGAGGCGGTGCGTCCATCTGCCGTTTGGGGCAGCGTCCCATCGGTACTGCCATTTCCTCAAACTGAGCCTTCTAGCGTCTGCTTTGGCGACACTCTTCGGAATGCCATAATGTCGATGGGCGATTACCAATGCTGCATCCTCCGAAACGGTCCTAAAGGCACTACAGACTCTGAGAGCGCAGAGTCGATACGTCGGACTGATGAGGCGACGGTAGCTATCGACATCCATGGCCGGTGCCCAGATCTGGGCTGCGTACAATATTTGCGATTTTACCACGCTCATCAGCAACATTCTCCGCTCCTGTTTGGGCCCTCTTGTGTTGAGCATGATCCTGGCGAGTGCTCTACACGATTCCGCTGCTTTCCGCTGTACCTCCGCTAGGTGTTCTCGGAAACACAATCTTGTGTCGAGCCACACTCCTAGGTATCGAATTGCTCTAGCCGATTTCACCTCAATACCGTCGATAGTAACGGTGACCGTTTCTTCACGTCCAGGGTGATCACTAGGCAGTATTCCTTCGCACCTCCTTTCCATCGAGAACCCTTAATAGCATCGGCCGCTGTAGACACTACTCTGCTGACCGCGTCTATTGTGGACCTTGCCTTGCGAAATCCGTACTGATTGGCGGATAGGCCGCCCCCCTCGTTGATCGCCTCGCTCAGTCTGGCGCTGATGAGGCTTTCCAGCACCTTACCCACGGAGTCCACGAGGCAGATTGGACGATATGACGACGCTTCCTCTGCTGGTTTCCCAGGCTTGGGTAGCAGCACCAGCTTTTGCAACTTCCACTGAGATGGGAATACTCCCTTCAGAAACTGATCGAAGGTTGCCGCGAATATTTCTGGGCGTGTTGCCATTGCCAGCCAAAGTGCACGGTTGGGGATGGAGTCCGGGCCCGGGGCCTTGTTTTGTTTTAGCGACCGGGCGGCCGCAAGCACTTCTTCGGTGGTAACTGGTACATGGTAGCGGGAAGCAACATTTTCAACGCGCCTACAGTTTAGGGAGTCCGCTCGCTAGGGGAAAAGATCGCAGACAATACGTTCCAACTCGCTGGCTTCAGTAGGTGAAGAGAATCTGTTGGCGTAGACTCTCTTGATCACGATTTTGTATGCCCTACCCCAAGGGTCCTGATCGGCCGTGTCGCAGAGACTTAGGTACACTTCCCGCTTCGCTTCATATATAGCCTTCTTCAGCTCCTTCCTGCATGCGCTATAGGCTGCCCATAGCTGCGGCCATGTCTCCAATCCTCGCTTCCTTGCTCTCTGGTAACGCCTCGCGTTGCCAGCAAGCTGCATAGCTGGTCTGCCATCCGCTGGGCTGTGCTCTGGGTCCACTCGTGTGTTGCCCATGCCTCGGCGAAGGCTCTTACGTCCAGAGTGTCGCTTTTGTATACCCTGCTTTGGGGCAGCTCCGCCTGACGGGGTTTGGTGACGCCTAGGGTGACTAATATCGCCTCGTGGTCGCTGGCCGTGTAGATTTCACCAACGCTCCATGATGAGGACCTTAATAGCCCGCCGCTGACAAAGGTGAGGTCGATAGCGGACCCGCCGCTTGCTCTGGTGAATGTGAAGCCCGACCCTCTGTTCAGAAGGACTAAGTCCAGCGATGCAAAAGCTTCCAGAAGCGATCGTCCTCTCACGTTGGCAACCGCGCTTCCCCAGTCAAGGGCCCATGCGTTGAAGTCCCCTGCAATAACGAGTGGGCTGCGAGAACGCGAGTCGTTGACTATCTCGTCAAGCGCTCTACAAAAATTATCGTGGCTCACGCTGGGGTGCAGGTAGGAGCTATAGACCCATTTTCCATCTGTCTGCGCGCGTACAAAGTGCTCTCCAGCCATATGGTGTCGCAGTTGGATCGTAGAGGCGCCGCATGACCAGAGTGCGGCCTAACCGGAGGTACTGGTCACCCAAATGCCGGTGGACTTTTTCCTGAAGGGCTCGCTTATGATTGCGAGCTCCGCTTTGACTTCGCGAATGTTTTGCGCAAGTAGGTCGTGTGCTGCCTCGCAGTGGTTAAGATTCAGCTGAAGGAATCTACTCATTTTGGTGGCCCTTTTCGATCAACTTTGGTGATACACCCGTTGTTGCTGGAGATCGCTGGCTACCGACCGCATGGGCTCTATTGCTTACGCCCGCCGCCTCACATAGACAGCAATTAAGTGCGTTCTTGCACTCCTTCGCCTTGTGAGCCGTCGCGGGCTGGGCGGAAACTTTTTATATACGAGTCTTTAATTTGCACGCTCAGTTGCTCTGATAACGCTCGTACTATTTCTTCCCTCGTGGTTTCGCCGTCCATATCCAGCACATCAGATGGATTTAGTTCCAGAAGCAGGTCTCCCTTCGCAGTCCGTCTTAACGTGCGAACGCGGTCGCCCACAGCAATGAGCTTCTCGTCGTGGCTTCTAGTAACCAGCTTCACTATTTCGCTGTATGAGATGTTACCCTTTCCCTGGACCAAAATAGCAGGTGGACGCTTCTTGGGTCTGCCAAGCGAGCTCTGCTTGTTTGCCTGCATTTGGCAAAAAATTTTCTTGCGGCTTGGAATCGTTTTTTTCCCCTGCAGCAAAAAAGGTTTCCGAAGTGTTGGCGACTGTTCTTTGACGGGCATCCTTGCAAGTTCTCAGTTTGCTGTCCTTTGGTAGCGAAGGACTTCGGCGGCGCTATGGTGCATGTCTACTTTGTCTCTAAGTGCGTTCGTAATGGCACGTCTGCCTCCCTCCTTTTCTGGCTTGATATGTTCGGCTATTTCCTCCAGTTTCTTTCTGCCTTCGGTTGCATCAAACATCTCTCTACTCCTACTCGCTCTTGACCGAACAGAGCCTCTATCGCTAATTGACTAACTGGGCTGCCATCGCAAACAGATTCAGACCATTGAACCGGCTCTGAAGCGAGAGTCATTGATTGACGCCGCCCGCTTGGCCCCGCCATCGAGCCAGCCGATCTCAATCCATATGCTTGCAACCAGGTATTTTCCCCTGGAATTTTATGGAAGTTATATGCCTCTCCCTGCTCGGCTCCACACACTTGGAAATTTCGGTCTGTGACTGACAAAAGTGCCAACCACTGGTTCCAAATGACCCAATTTGACAGTTAGAAATTTTTTGACAATTAATTATTGTGAAAAACGCAACTTGCAAATTGTTCCACAGTGGGGGATTTGAACCTGGTACTTTCGCATCCAAGGCTTAGTGCTTGCCTTGGGGCCACAGACCGAATTGGCGGCTGGGGGCTGAGACCCGGCTATATACCTTGGATCCCCAAAAGTATGCCGCACTTTGCGTGATCGAATTACAAGCAGGTGCCAAAAATCGGGGGTTTTAGGCCCGGGTTGGCCTGACCG
This sequence comes from Drosophila willistoni, assembly GCF_018902025.1. NCBI lineage: Eukaryota > Metazoa > Arthropoda > Insecta > Diptera > Drosophilidae > Drosophila > Drosophila willistoni. The sequence goes on along the minus strand of NW_025814624.1, from coordinate 10,765 downwards.
ATGCACAGCTGATGTCCGTACCACGAGTCAGATTATCCAGCTGTCTACAAAGTGGGAGACAAAAAAGCAGCAAAAATGAGAGATGACTCAAACCAGGAGAATAATTTTTCTTCAGTTATCGATGTTGATGTTGGTGGGTGTGCGACCACCCCACTACCAAACACGAGTGCGCGAGAGAGGCGGGAAGAGCAACTGGCGGTCCTCACCCCCCTGATCGGACGACAGCAACCGGCCCTATCAAACCTTAAGCGGAATCACGACCATGTGGCAGGCGATTCGAGGAAACCCGTGAGTAGGCCTGCGTAGCCAACACCGTCTCACCCCGTCCGTTTTACTTTGCAGATCGTACGCGTCCCGCAAACGAGTTAAAAACCGGATTTTTGATGGAGCGACGTACCAGCGTCGTTCCTCTGTGAGTTTTTCTTTTTCAAGCCGAGTGGAGTGTTTTTGTCAATCTGTGTGTCAGTGTGTGTGTGTGGCACATAGTTGTTAACCGTTGGTTAAGTGTGTTGACAAACAAAAACAAGTTAACGGCTCTGACAACGACAACGACAACGGCAACTGCGATGCATACGCACCGTCGACCGGCTTCTGTCGGGAGGTTTCGGGCTTTTGCTCTTGGCCAGGTTGGTTGCAGCCGATGCGCCTCCTCTTAACGTCTTCTTCGGGCTGTTTCTTTAAATTCTAAGCTCGGCTACTGCTGCTGCTGCTGCTGCTGCTGTCGTTGCTCTGCTGCGGGGAATAAAACTAGATACGCGGGAGTCTTCTATTCATAGTTTACGGGAATGCGGAATGGTCCCATGCGATATTAAATATCGTGCTTCTAGTTCAGATGAGGAAATGATCAGCCAATGGACAAAAAAGCAAGCAATGATGTACGATTCGTTGATATTCTCCCGAAAACAGGCCATTTGTTGTTGTCATCTCGGCGTGCACCTGCAACAACAGAGACTTCTGCAATCTATTGAAAGAATTTTCTAAAAGCTTTGAAGGATACAGAATGTAATAGAACCTGACACATGACGACAAAATCTCAATTAAATTGGGACATCCCGCCTTATATATGTATTAACTAAAGAGAACTACACATATATATCTATACATTAAAGTTGCAGCCTAACACTCCTGTTTTGCACCCTGTAACTGTCGACATAGGTCAGCAAAACACAAAGGTTAATGACACTGCAATCCTTTTGCTCAATAAAATGGAGGCAGAACGGATAAACCTACTCATGCTGTTCCACCAGGGCTATACATCGATTTCCAACTAGAGTTACCCGAATCACTTGAATTATGTTGAGAATGCGTGTGATAGACTTTAGAGAAGATGTTTGGTATGCATATGACTGCTCAATGGGATTCATAAACGACTAGCAAAAACAGCCTGTGGGGGGTTCTTTGTGAACGTCATAGATAGTATGTTCACAGCGTATTTTATGTATGTCGGCTATCCATATTGACCGAATCCCATGCCTGGATTTCATTTCTTGCAGGCGCTAGATGATAATTGAGCTCCGCGTCTGTAGCCACCCTACCATGAGCCTGCCAGCGAAAGTTATCGCAGACTCCCAAAACGAAAGCTAGGACTTCTCCTTCTACATCAGGGAACTAAAGAAATTAATAATTTATAATGAACTTAATATTTATTGAAACAATTCAAAATAATTAGCATCGTCATGCTATAGGTTCGATCAATTTGATCTACAAAAATTCTTCATTTTCAAAACAATGTTTAGCTAAATAGCTGAATCTCGGTACAGATCCGATAATAAAGGTTGCAAATGTTGCATATTGGTTCTTATTACTAATAATTACTCTACTACTTAATATTTATGATTTCCTAACTTTACTGTAATTAAACTTTTCACATTAGTTGAAGAAAAAAATTATACATTTATGTGGCGTGATTACGCTAATATCCTCACCAATTTCATTCTCTCTACATACTTTTATCTAAAGATGTTTATTGACAATGTATTAAATGCTAATGCTCACCCGAATAAATTCAGTTTATCAGATGCATTTATGAAAATATAAGGAAAATTGGTTTTTGATACACTTACAGCTTGTTAATTTTTCCCACGCAGAAGGATCTTTCGTTGTGTTGTTGTCGCTGTTAAAAATAGGAAGGTTTACATATTCCAAATAGAGCTAAAGCATCTAGTTACATTGTGAATTTACATGCATACTCAAATTCTGAAAAATTAAAATTATTAACTAACGAAAATATACATTCCCATTGAATTCCATTTCCTTTAAAATTGAACCATTTAGCCAACAAAAAAAAGGAAATTCAATGTAAACTTAACTTAAAATTGATTCTGAACTACTGTGGAGCCTTTTGTTGACTCATTTCACTTAATCCTGATTATTTCGTCCGTTCCGAAGACGAATAAAAATCTCCTTAGGCAAATTAAACGCCTTAGTTGTACTTGAAAATAATTCCAAAATGCTCTTCTCATTACATAACGTATTGAGTGAGGTTAGGTTTTGTTCGTAGAAAGGTTAGATTTTAATACATCCTTGTACTGGTCATTCTTCAAGCTTTAGGTTAGGCTACAATTGGGAAAAAGTTTAGGTTACATCCTTCTATTTTTAGAATCCTACACGTATTTTGCTAGTATGGTCTGGATTACATGTGAGGCAGGATAAGCGAAAGTGCGATGTTGACAATGATAAATGTCTCAACATTCGAAATTTCACTTCGCTTCGCTAAGGCCGCATCTATAATAACACTGTATAAGACACAAAAATTTTTTTGGGAATTTCTCTTTTATTTACTCTTAATACCATCCGAGGCAAAAGTTAAATATATTTAACTCTCGGATTTCCACAATCGATCGTCGGTTCAAGCCGTTGACTGACGCAAACAATTCACTTACAAAAATTTTGAGACTGCTGGGGGTAAGTTCTCCGAAGACAGGTGTCTCAATTGAAATGTCAAGTAAGACGAATCTTTTAGAAAAATTGCCAATACTTGATGAAAACTATTTCGATGCTGTTAAAGAGAATATACACCAAGTTATCCATGACTTTGACATCAGGGTATGACTGCACATTTTGTAGTACTTTCGCCTTTAGTTTTTGATACTCTTCATCCTTAAAACAGTCTGAAGATAAATCAATTTCTGGCCCAAATGACATACGCGTCAATGCATCTGGTACTATATGTTCTCGTCCTTTTCTATGACTTATCTCAAATTTATAACCTTGCAATTGCATAGCCCATCTCGCTAGACGCCCTTTAAGATTGGACTGCTTCATCAACCAAGATAAACTGGCATGATCTGTAACAATCTCAAAATCTTGAAGTTGTAGATAACAACGATAGCGTTCTACACCCAAACTACGGCAAAGCATTTACGTTCCGTGACACTGTAATTTTTTTGTGCCGCGTTTAGCTTTTTGAACATATAGGCTATGGGTTTTTCTTCGCCTTCGAAATCCAATTGCACTAAAACTGCACCAATAGCAACATCGCTTGCATCACATTGAAGAAAAAACTTTTTACTAAAATCTGGGTTTTGCAAAACTGGAGCAGTCATCAGTTGTCTTTTGAGATCATCAAAAGCTTTCTGCGCACTATTTGTCCATTCAAATTTCGTTTTCTTTCCTAGCAAATCTGTAATCGGCGCTGCAATTTCTGAAAAGTTTGCGATGAATCTTCGATACCATCCTGCTAATCCTAAAAATCCACGCGTTTTTTTTAGGGACTTTGGTGTAGGCCATTGCAAAATCGATTCAATCTTGCTTGGATCGGTTGAAATTCCGCCTGTGCTAATTATGTACCCTAAATATTTAACTTCGGTCACACAAAACTGACTCTTCTTGAGATTTAACATTAGATTCGCTTTACGAAATTGATCCTCTAATCTCAATAAAACTGATATATGTGAATCAAAATCTGCTGTTACTACACATAAATCATCGAGATATCCAAACAACAATACTTTAAATCCGCTGCCAATACGCATTTTTAAGATCGATTTTAGTAATGATTTCGGCACGAGGAAGCCGTGCCAATATTCCTTCAAAACATGGTAACGGATATGCATCCTTTGTACACGCATTTATCTTTCTAGCATCTAGACATAATCTCTCTTTCTGAGGTTTAACTACTAATCTCATCGGAGAACTCCACGGATTATTTGATAACTCTATAACTCCTAACTCTATCATTCGATCAACTTCGCTATACATTAATTTTTCCACTGCTGGGGATACGGGGTAAAACCTTTGCTTAATTGGTTTCGTCGATCCGACATCTATATGATGTTTAATCAACGTTGTTCGCCCAAGCCCTTTCCTTTCAAGTGACGGAAATAATGAAATAATGGCTTGAAGTTGTCTTTTTTGACAGTCAGATAATGGGTATGATTGTTCCTCCTTACTATCTGGAATTCTGAATTCGCTTTCGTAATCTAAAGCTGATAACAAACCTGGCGCTAATTGAAACGCTTTCCAAAAATCCATTCCCAGTATCATCCTTTTCTGAATGGACGGTATGATGAATAATTTTATCGGTCTGGTTTTATTTTCATAGGTAATATCTAGCGTAATGAAACCGATGACTGGTTGATCTTGTCCATCCGCTGTTTTAACTTGGGAAGAAATGCGACGAAACTTTGGATGCTTTGACCAATCTTCTGAAGCCAAAGTCGAACTTATGTTCGCGCCGGTATCTACAAGACCTTGTTCACGAAAATTTAAAAATTATACTTCCGCATACAATCTTCCATCCGACTTTTCATGAATTGACGAAATAAGTAAATTCTTAGTTGTCTAACTACTTTCCAAAAAGTTCGCAATAGAATAGTAGATCTCTTTGGTCGTTACCGAGTTAAAATTGGGTTGCTTCAAAAAATTCGACTACGCACTTTGAGATAATTTCTCAAACGTTCTTGATAGGGTTTAACTGACGATATAACTGGCGTCTTATCGTAATAGTTAAAAGGTAAGTCTGGTATTTGCTTTGCTTGCTCTATTGGTTCTGAGCTAGCCGGTAAATCAGGTAATATTTAAATTAGAGATTTTTCGGGGCCATCCGAGCTTTCACAGATGGACCCTTCACTAAGTTTTCCGCTTTCTGGCGATACAATTTTTTCATTGGGGCTTATATACGTTTTTCGAGCCACACCCGTAACAAAATATAGTGCGAGGCTCTAAGCAGTTGTCCAGCCATGTCCCTCTGCATCACAATTCCAACACCGAAATACTTTAACCGGAGCTTGCACTGCTTCAACATTGTACACATTCAAAATCCATCTTTTCGGAGAGTTCGGCCTTTTCTGGTTCTTCTACTTCCGCAATGTTGCGTTTAGCATACTGAAAATTGGCTGAAGTTTTATTTGCTCTCCTAGCGACTACATCACCTAATAAATTTTCGCGCATTTGCACTAGCTTTCGAAGATGAGGTATAGAGAGAATAGGTATATACAACAATTCATGACGAATGTCTGGCAATAAATTACGTGTGAGCAACTGAATAACTTGTTCTTCTTGTATGCTTTTCGATTACGTGACATCTGAGTCATAATCTCATCGTAAAAGTTTTTTAAAGGTTTCTCCTATCTTTTGCTTACGCCCACAAATATCTTCTAGTAAATCTACATCGCTTCAGTAATCTTTATATTGATATTTCATGGCTGCCCAAAATTCTGACCACTCTAAGTTTACTACATCTCTACGGTATCTCCAATACCACTCTTTAGCTTTGCCTGCTAAAAGAATATGCAAATTTTTGCATACTGCATCAAAATCTTGGTCTAAGCAATCCTCCGTTAACGTTTTGATACGATAAAGAAACTCTTCGACCGTAACTCCTTTTGACGAACCGTCAAAATTTTACATTCCAACTATGAATTAGCTGGGTAATTTTATCTGGGTTATGACCTGTTCTGCTTGGTCTGACTGTAGATGAACTCCTGGAATACTTTGGTTTTCCGCTGACGCATTTACATTTTGCTCTGTAATTCCCATTTGTCCTATTCTTCGGTCTATTATGGACTCTATTTGATTACAAATTCTGTCATAATCAATTTCTACCGAGGCTCACGCTGGTCTACGTTTCGACGCATTACAAACTTTACATACATTAAACTGATCAATCCATTCTGATATACAATTTTTATGAAATAGATGATGGCATGAAGTTTTCATCGCCAACTCGTGGCCCATACTGCTTTCTGACAATTTGAGCATAACGCATCTGAGATCTCATGAGCTAAGTTTTCTTCACTCCTGGTGATTAAATTTTAATTGGTATTTTATCTTAAATCATATCGTTCCCTTAATGTGAATTTGAAGTCACTATCTTATATTTTCTAATAATGAGTCCTATACTCTAATATATCCCAAAACGAATTTACGAAAATGAAAGAAACAGATTAAAGAATATACTGCGTTGCTCCTGGCAAAAAATTTTAGATGCATCACTCTTTTAACTGGCCAGGATTTAGATTAGCCAAAAACCTGATTTTCCTACCATAGCTTATGACTGCACTATTTAAGTTATAAGATTCCATTTGCACCTGGTGCTTTCGAAAGAGAGAAAAAAAGATTGGTTGTTTATTTTTTCTTTTATATAATGCCAATATTAATTCACCCTTGAATTGATTGGTCTTTATAGCTGTTTCGCAATTATAAAGAATTCCAAAAAATCCAATCCGTAGATCGAATCTTATAGCAAATACATAACAGAAAAGGAGAAAGGAGAAAAATAATAGAAAGAAACAAAAAGATGTGGTCGTAGACGTAAACACACTACGTTACGAAATCCAAGCTAGACTTAAATCGCCAATACCAGCATTAGAGTAACAGAAATTATGCAAAAAGACGAAGTTTACTTAGCCAATCCTACTACTGAGGTCGCTGTGGCAGAATTACTACCATACGATTTTCCATTTAGTTGCATAGAGACCGAAAAATTTAAAGTCTCGTCCATGGGACCAACTCTTGCCCTAAAGAGTAAGACCACATTTTTTTAGCTTCACCATTCCAGGACCTTTCGTTACGGCCCACGTTGGGTGCCAAATATGTAATAGAACCTGACACATGAAGACAAAATCTCAATTAAATGGGACATCCCGCCTTATATATGTATTAGCTAAAGAGAACTACACATATATATCTATACATTAAAGTTGCAGCCTAACACTCCTGTTTTGCACCCTGTAACTGTCGACATAGGTCAGCAAAACACAAAGGTTAGTGACACTGCGATCCTTTTGCTCAAATAAAATGGAGGCAGAACGGATAAACCTACTCATGCTGTTCCACCAGGGCTATACATCGATTTCCAACTAGAGTTACCCGAATCACTTGAATTATGTTGAGAATGCGTGTGATAGACTTTAGAGAAGATGTTTGGTATGCATATGACTGCTCAATGGGATTCATAAACGACTAGCAAAAACAGCCTGTGGGGGGGTTCTTTGTGAACGTCATAGATAGTATGTTCACAGCGTATTTTATGTATGTCGGCTATCCATATTGACCGAATCCCATGCCTGGATTTCATTTCTTGCAGGCGCTAGATGATAATTGAGCTCCGCGTCTGTAGCCACCCTACCATGAGCCTGCCAGCGAAAGTTATCGCAGACTCCCAAAACGAAAGCTAGGACTTCTCCTTCTACATCAGGGAACTAAAGAAATTAATAATTTATAATGAACTTAATATTTATTGAAACAATTCAAAATAATTAGCATCGTCATGCTATAGGTTCGATCAATTTGATCTACAAAAATTCTTCATTTTCAAAACAATGTTTAGCTAAATAGCTGAATCTCGGTACAGATCCGATAATAAAGGTTGCAAATGTTGCATATTGGTTCTTATTACTAATAATTACTCTACTACTTAATATTTATGATTTCCTAACTTTACTGTAATTAAACTTTTCACATTAGTTGAAGAAAAAATTATACATTTATGTGGCGTGATTACGCTAATATCCTCACCAATTTCATTCTCTCTACATACTTTTATCTAAAGATGTTTATTGACAATGTATTAAATGCTAATGCTCACCCGAATAAATTCAGTTTATCAGATGCATTTATGAAAATATAAGGAAAATTGGTTTTTGATACACTTACAGCTTGTTAATTTTTCCCACGCAGAAGGATCTTTCGTTGTGTTGTTGTCGCTGTTAAAAATAGGAAGGTTTACATATTCCAAATAGAGCTAAAGCATCTAGTTACATTGTGAATTTACATGCATACTCAAATTCTGAAAAATTAAAATTATTAACTAACGAAAATATACATTCCATTGAATTCCATTTCCTTTAAAATTGAACCATTTAGCCAACAAAAAAAAGGAAATTCAATGTAAACTTAACTTAAAATTGATTCTGAACTACTGTGGAGCCTTATGTTGACTCATTTCACTTAATCCTGATTATTTCGTCCGTTCCGAAGACGAATAAAAAATCTCCTTAGGCAAATTAAACGCCTTAGTTGTACTTGAAAATAATTCCAAAATGCTCTTCTCATTACATAACGTATTGAGTGAGGTTAGGTTTTGTTCGTAGAAAGGTTAGATTGAATACATCCTTCTACTGGTCATTCTTCAAGCTTTAGGTTAGGCTACAATTGGGGAAAAAGTTTAGGTTACATCCTTCTATTTTTAGAATCCTACACGTATTTTGCTAGTATGGTCTGGATTACATGTGAGGCAGGATAAGCGAAAGTGCGATGTTGACAATGATAAATGTCTCAACATTCGAAATTTCACTTCGCTTCGCTAAGGCCGCATCTATAATAACACTGACTTTGAACTCCATGACTTTGACATCAGGGTATGACTGCACATTTTGTAGTACTTTCGCCTTTAGTTTTTGATACTCTTCATCCTTAAACAGTCTGAAGATAAATCAATTTCTGGCCCAAATGAGTCTAATTGCGCGATCTCTTCGGAGTACATACGCGTCAATGCATCTGGTACTATATTTCTCGTCCTTTTCTATGACTTATCTCAAATTTATAACCTTGCAATTGCATAGCCCATCTCGCTAGACGCCCTTTAAGATTGGACTGCTTCATCAACCAAGATAAACTGGCATGATCTGTAACAATCTCAAAATCTTGAAGTTGTAGATAACATCGATAGCGTTCTACACCCAAACTACGGAAAGCATTTACGTTCCGTGACACTGTAATTTTTTGTGCCGCGTTTAGCTTTTTGAACATATAGGCTATGGGTTTTTCTTCGCCTTCGAAATCCAATTGCACTAAAACTGCACCAATAGCAACATCGCTTGCATCACATTGAAGAAAAACTTTTTACTAAAATCTGGGTTTTGCAACTGGAGCAGTCGTCAGTTGTCTTTTGAGATCAATAAAAGCTTTCTGCGCACTATTTGTCCATTCAAATTTCGTTTTCTTTCCTAGCAAATCTGTAATCGGCGCTGCAATTTCTGAAAAGTTTGCGATGAATCTTCGATACCATCCTGCTAATCCTAAAAATCCACGCGTTTTTTTTAGGGACTTTGGTGTAGGCCATTGCAAAATCGATTCAATCTTGCTTGGATCGGTTGAAATTCCGCCTGTGCTAATTATGTACCCTAATATTTAACTTCGGTCACACAAACTGACTCTTCTTGAGATTTAACATTAGATTCGCTTTACGAAATTGATCCTCTAATCTCAATAAAACTGTATATGTGAATCAAAATCTGCTGTTACTACACATAAATCATCGAGATAAATCCGCTGCCAATACGCATTTTTAAGATCGATTTTAGTAATGATTTCGGCACGAGGAAGCCGTGCCAATATTCCATTAAAACATGGTAACGGATATGCATCCTTTGTACACGCATTTATCTTTCTAGCATCTAGACATAATCTCTCTTTCTGAGGTTTAACTACTAATCTCATCGGAGAACTCCACGGATTATTTGATAACTCTATAACTCCTAACTCTATCATCGATCAACTTCGCTATACATTAATTTTTCCACTGCTGGGGATACGGGTAAAACCTTTGCTTAATTGGTTTCGTCGATCCGACATCTATATGATGTTTAATCAACGTTGTTCGCCCAAGCCCTTTCCTTTCAAATGACGGAAATAATGAAATAATGGCTTGAAGTTGTCTTTTTTGACAGTCAGATAATGGGTATGATTGTTCCTCCTTACTATCTGGAATTCTGAATTCGCTTTCGTAATCTAAAGCTGATAACAAACCTGGCGCTAATTGAAACGCTTTCCAAAAATCCATTCCCAGTATCATCCTTTTCTGAATGGACGGTATGATGAATAATTTTATCGGTCTGTTTTATTTTCATAGGTAATATCTAGCGTAATGAAACCGATGACTGGTTGATCTTGTCCATCCGCTGTTTTAACTTGGGAAGAAATGCGACGAAACTTTGGATGCTTTGACCAATCTTCTGAAGCCAAAGTCGAACTTATGTTCGCGCCGGTATCTACAAGACCTTGTTCACGAAAATTTAAAAATTATTATACTTCCGCATTACAATCTTCCATCCGACTTTCATGAATTGACGAGAATAAGTAAACGCTTTAGTTTGTCTAACTACTTTCCAAAAGTTCGCAATAGAATAGTAGATCTCTTTGGTCGTTACCGAGTTAAAATTGGTTGCTTCAAAAAATTCGACTACGCACTTTGAGATAATTTCTCAAACGTTCTTGATAGGGTTTAACTGACGATATAACTGGCGTCTTATCGTAATAGTTAAAAGGTAAGTCTGGTATTTGCTTTGCTTGCTCTATTGGTTCTGAGCTAGCCGGTAAATCA
>NW_025814623.1:0-78326 GCF_018902025.1 Drosophila willistoni | reverse complement strand
TAGGAGTTATTGAGGAAATCTCAAAGTGCTTGGTCTTCGCCCGTTGTGTTGGTGAGTAAGCCAGGAAAACATAGGTTATGTATAGATAGTAGACGGGTGAATGCCGTTACAGTTAAGGATGCTTACCCAATGCCAATCATAGACGGCATCCTTAGCAGATTACCTAAGGCCGAGTACATTACAAGTCTCGACTTGAAGACGCGTATTGCCAAATTCCTTTAGAGCCTGAGTCACGGGATAAGACAGCCTTTTCAGTAGCAGGTAGACCCCTGTACCATTTCAAAGTAATGCCTTTTGGATTGTGTAACGCGGCGCAAACCATGTCCAAACTCATGGATAAAATAGTGCCACCACATCGGCGTCATCAGATATTTATCTACTTGATGATCTGTTAATTGTTTCAGATTCGTTTAACGAGCATATAACTCTGCTTACAGAGCTATCCAAATGTATATCCGATGCAGGGTTAACTATAAACGTCGAGAAAAGTCATTTCTGTAGAAAGAATGTCAAGTATCTAGGCATATTGTAGGTGAGGGAACGATTAAGACAGACCCAGATAAAATATCCGCCATAGTAGATTTCCCACCCCAAAATCGGTTAAACAAGTTCGGCGCCTTTTAGGAATGCGGGTTGGTATCATAAATTCATTCAAAATTACGCTGCTATTGCGTCTCCAATTACCGATACTTTAAAACATAAGCGTAAATTCATATGGACATCAGAAGCTCAGTCAGCATTTGAAGACTTGAAAACACGTTTAAGCCAGGCACCAGTTTTACATAGTCCCGATTTTAAAAACCTTTCTCCATAAACTGTGACGCAGCCATACGGGAGTTGGCGCAGTGTTAACCCAGTTAACAGAGGATAAGGACGAAGTACCCATTGCGTTTATGTCAAAAAAACTGAACCAGGCACAAAGAAACTAATCAGTTACAGAGAAAGAGTGTTTGGCAGCCGTGTTAGCAGTAAAAAAAATATAGGGCCTACGTGGAGGGTCAAGAATTTTCTATCATAACCGACCATGCTTCTTTAAAGTGGTTAATGAGTCAATCAGACTTGAGTTCTAGGTTGGCCAGATGGTCTTTGAAATTCAGGGATTTAATTTTACCATTTCACATCGAAAAGGTAGTCAAAATGTGGTGCCAGACGCTTTGTCCAGAGTTTTTACCCCTGATTTAGCGGTATTAGATAGTGATTTAGGAATCGATCTCAATTCGGTGCATTTTTTAAGTCCCGAATATGTGGAGCTAAAGCGAAGGTCGAAAAAAACCCCCAGTCAGTACCGGACGTGAAAGTAATGGGCAATTTAGTTTACCGGCGTAGTGAGCATTTTCCTGGAGAGAAGTTAGCAGATGATCAGTGCTGGAAACTATGGATTCCCAAGGGTTTAGTAGCGCAGTTGTTGAAATTTTCTCACGAAAGCCCACTAGCGGCCCACTGCGGTATTAATAAGACATTGGAAAAACTCAGGCGCTACTATTACTGGCCAAATCTAGTGTCAGAAGTTAAAGAGTTTATAAACAGATGTGATGTTTGTAAAGCCACTAAACACCCGAATTATACGTTAAGGCCACCATTAGGCAAGTCGGGTGTAACGTCAAGATTCTTCGAGAGACTGTATGTGGACTTCTTGGGTCCTTACCCGCGTAGCAAGTCTGGCAATATTGGAATTTTTATTGTAGTGGACCATTTCTCAAAATTTCCGTTCCTAAAGAAAGTAAAAAAGTTTACCGCGGAAGTGGTTACCCAGTTTCTAGAAGAGGATCTTTTTCATTGTTTTGGGGTACCTGAGATTATAGTATCCGATAATGGGCCCCAATTTAGAGCACACCATTTTAATGAGCTGTTGCAAAGATATAAAGTGCGTCACACGTATACGGCTGCGTATGCTCCGCAGGCTAATGTGTCGGAGAGAGTAAACCGGTCGGTATTGGCAGCAGTGAAGGCTTACGTAAGTCCAAGCCAGTCTGATTGGGACGAGAAGCTAAGTAGTATCGCTTGTGCATTGAGGTCTACTATTCATTCGGCGATAAACACAACACCCTATAGGTTGGCATTTGGTCAGCATATGGTAACCGACGGGTCCGTTTACCAAGTGCTACGGAACTTAGAATTGAGGATCGGGCTGTAAGGTTTAGTAGGGACGACTCTTTCGAAATAATGGGAACTAAAGCTAAGGAGGAGTCACGAAAACAGCATGAGCGGAATGAGAATCTGTATAATTTACGTAGTCGCGAGGTGTCTTTTTCAGTGGGACAAGAGGTATTTCGTAGGAACTTCCAGCAAAGTAATTTCTCAAAGGATTCAACTCCAAGTTAGCGCCACCGTTCGTGAAGGCGAGAGTGAGACGCAAGCTCGGCAACGCGTACTATGAGTTGGAGAATCTACAAGGCCATTTGGTAGGCAAATTCCATGCAAAAGATATTAAGCAATAATTTTTTTTTGTCCCGGTTTCAAGCGAGTATCACCCTTTCCATTAGGTAAGTGTGATTTTAGTGGGGGGGTTTTGTAGTAGCGCTTGTAACCGTTTGTATTTAGAAAGAAAACGAAAAGAAAAGAGTAGGAATGATTTTTCTTCTTCATAACTAAAACAATATATAGTCATATATCCGACTCCAATACTCAATAACATATAAATATTTCGGCCCCTAAAAATCATAACGTAAACAATTGTCCCCCTCAAAACCAAAGCGTATGAACGCTAATCCATAAAAATTAACATAAACAATCGAACACTTGAAGTAATAATTGTCCCCCTCAAAACCAAAGCGTATGAACGCTAATCCATAAAAACTAACATAAACAATTGAACACTTGAAATAATAATTGTCCCCCTAACAACCAAAGGCGTGAGAACGCTAACTCAGCACTTAAAATCGGACCAATCAAATCGTCGAAATATCAACCACGCCACCAAAGGGCTCCCAAATTTAGCTATAAATATAACCATAAGACATTTTTGTACTTAGTTCTAAGTTTTCTTTCAAATAATAAAGTACGTTACTTAACTCACGAAAAAAATATCTTTTTTTTCCTTATCGAGAAAATCGAATATTTAATTGGCGCAGTCGGTAGGATTGGAAAAAAAAAGTTATTCTATCCGTGTTACATATAGAATCGTTATCCGTGTGTTACATAGAATGGTGAATAACTATTGTAGTGAACTGTTATTCTATCCGTGCGACGTGTAGAACTGTTATCTGTGCGTTACATAGAATTAGTGAATAATCACTACAAAATAAATTTCCGATCCGACATCAAGAATTTACGGGTAGTGCTCAACAGTGAAAAATATTTCTGCCAACTGTCGCGAAGTATCAACTGTGCGTTGCAACCAAAGAGAAAAATATTTACGCCAACTGTGCGCGAAAATATTAACTGGTGTTACAACTATTAAATCCAATGAGAACAAAAACGCCAACTTGTCGAACAAAAAACCAAAATCCAAAAAAACATAACAAAACCCAGAAAATAACAAAACAAAACACCACAAAACCAGAAGATCACAAAAAACCATCACTAAAACAAAAAAAAAAAAAAAAAAAAAACCAAAACAAACCATCACTAAAATCCAGAAAAATCAAAAAATTTAAAAGATATAAAATGGCTGTAGAACTCACAGAAGCCCACCTCAACCAAGCACTGTCTTCATTAAGACAGGTGGCAAATTACGATGGAGCTCCAGAAAATCTGACGTCGTTTATAAGGAGGATCGATTTTATTATGCACCTATATCCAACCAACGATATAAGGCAGCACAACATACTGTTCAGTGCTATTGAGATGCAGCTTACCGGAGAAGCACAACGACTCTCACAAATTGGACAATCTAACACCTGGCCGGAGCTAAGGACACTCCTTATCAACGAACTAAAAACGCAGACCCCCTGTGAGGAACTTTTGCGACGCCTCTACAACACCAGCTACGCAGGAAATCTTCGTAAGTTCGTCACCGAATTAGAAGATAAGTCTTACATTATAACAAACAAATTAAGTCTAGAAAACGACGCGAATAACACCGCGCTCTATACAAACGCGTTAAATAACACCATCAAAGACGTAATAAATAAAAAATTACCCGATAGACTATTCATGACATTAGCTAGATACGATATAACCACAGTCAGTAAATTGAAGCAAGTAGCTCAAAGAGAAGGGTTATACGAAAATAGTATAACAGAAATAAGAAAGTCAAATCAAAGCCAAAATCAGAATCAAAAAGGTGGAAAAACTTTTGTACCCAATAGTACAATTCCGTCTCAAACAAAGCAATCAGATACAATACCAAACCAAAAACTATTCCAAGAATTTCAACAGAAATTAAATATTGACAGGGCTCAAAATCCAATGAATAATCAACAGCAAAACAACTATTCAAAGAATAATGTAGCAAACCAGCCTACAAAAAGGCAAAGAGAAAGTAATAGTGGAATTAGCAAAATGGATACATCCGAAAATTTTCATCAGAATGCCTCGGATCAATCGGAAGAAGAGATAGAGACAAGTCCTTCATCAGAATAATGATGAACAATAAACCTTTGAGATGTGTAGTCGATTCAGGCTCTTCAATCAATATAATGTCCGAAAACTTTTTTAATTTCAAAACCTATTTAGGAGATTCCAAAATTCACATGATTGAAGGAGCAGTAGAACTAAAAGAAATTATTTTCCTTGCACCCAGCAAACTTTGTCCGACAGAACAAAAATTTTATATCCATAAATTTTCAAATAAATACGACATGTTGATAGGCAGAACTTTCCTAAAAGCCTGCAAAGCACAAATAAATTATGAAGAAGAATACGCAAAATTAGGAAACTATACATTTTACTTTAGAGATGTTGAAGAAATAGAAGAAGAACAAAACATAGAAGTTTTGGACCCACCCACAGAAAGGGACCCGGAAACAAATTTTGCAATTGAAAACGAAATAATAGAAAGCAATGAGTATAGACTCGACCATTTAAACAACGAAGAAACTCAAAAATTAAAAAAGGTCTTGTACGAATTCAGTGACATTCAGTATCGCGAAGGTGAAAATTTGACTTTCACGAGTACAATAAAGCACTCTATTCATACAAAACATGAGGACCCAATCTATAAACGACCATACAAATATCCCCAAACATTTGATATGGAAGTCAACAAACAAATAAATGAAATGATTGAACAGGGTATCATTCGTAAATCGAATTCCCCCTACTGTTCACCCATTTGGATCGTCCCAAAAAAAGGAGATGCTTCCAAGAAACAAAAATTCAGATTAGTCATTGACTATCGAAATCTAAATGAAGTCACAATAGACGACAAATTTCCAATCCCAGTTATGGACGAAATTCTCGACAAACTAGGAAAATGCCAATACTTCACCACCATTGATTTAGCTAAGGGATTTCATCAAATTCAAATGGATCCTGAATCTATTGCAAAAACAGCTTTCTCAACTAAACATGGCCATTACGAATACACACGTATGCCATTTGGTCTTAAAAATGCCCCGGCAACATTCCAAAGATGCATGAATAATCTTTTGGAAGACCTTATTTATAAGGATTGCCTTGTTTATCTGGATGACATCATTGTGTACTCCACTTCATTGGAGGAACACATACTATCACTCAGAAAGGTATTTAACAAACTAAGAGAAGCTAATCTTAAACTCCAACTTGACAAATGCGAATTTATGAAAAAGGAAACTGCATTCCTTGGTCATATAATAACAACAGAAGGTATAAAACCTAACCCAGATAAAGTCAAAGCAATTCAAAATTTTCCGATACCCAAAACTCCAAAAGAAATTAAATCATTCTTAGGATTATGCGGATTCTTCAGGAAATTTATACCCAACTTTGCACATATTGCAAAACCTTTAACTCTAGGATTAAAGAAAGGAGCTAAAATAAATATAAACGACCCAAATTATATTTCATCCTTTGAAAAATTAAAATATCTCCTTATGAATGATCCTATACTTGCATATCCCGATTTCAAAAAACCATTTTTCCTAACCACAGATGCCAGCAACATAGCTTTAGGTGCGTTCCTTTCACAGGACCATAGACCTATTTCTTATGGTAGTAGAACACTTAACGAACACGAACTAAATTATTCAGCCATAGAAAAGGAATTACTATCTATTGTATGGGCAACTAAATATTTTAGGCCATACCTTTTCGGTAGAAAGTTCGAGATTCTAAGCGACCATAAGCCTTTAGTATGGCTCAACAATATAAAAGAACCAAATATGAAACTTCAAAGATGGAAAGTAAGACTAAATGAGTTTGATTACAAAATTAAATATTTACCTGGCAAAGAAAATCATGTAGCAGATGCCCTTTCCAGAGTTAAAATAGATGAAAACTTTTTAGGATCAACAGAAAGCACAGCAGCTACAATACATAGTGCTCACGAGGATAATGAAAACTACATTCCAATAGTAGAAAGACCCATTAATTATTACAACAGACAAATAGAATTCATTAGAGGTTCAGAAGACAAAGCAGAAACAACAACTTACTTTTACAAAACGAACATAAAAATAACATACAAAGAAATGACCAATGCTTACGCAAGGGATATAATCATAAGATATCTTTGCAGTAAGAACACTGTACTATATTTTCATAATGAACAAGATTTTCCCATATTCCAACAAGCTTTTATCGAAATAATACAACCAAACGCAAATACAAAAACCTCGAAATCTAGCATTAAGTTAGAGGACCTTCAAACGTTTGCACAATTTAAAGAAATAATCCTAAAACAACATAAAGAATTATTACATCCAGGAATCGAAAAAACGATTAATTTGTTTAAAGAAAAATATTATTTTCCCGATTTTCAAAACCTAATTCAAAACATTATTAATGAATGCTCAGTATGCAATATCGCAAAGACAGAAAATAGAAATACAAAACTAACTTTTGAAATAACACCAGAACTTTTTAATATCAGAGAAAAATACGTCATGGACTTTTACATGATCGACAATTTACAATTCCTCTCATGCATTGACATTTACTCGAAATTTGCAACACTTGTAGAAGTAAAGTCTAGAGATTGGTTAGAAACCAAGAGAGCAATTATGAAAGTATTCACTGAAATGGGCAAACCGATAGAAATAAAATCAGACAAAGATTCAGCATTTCTGTGTATAGCACTAAAAAATTGGCTACAAGAAGAAAATGTAAAGTTAGAAATCACATCAAGTAAAAACGGCATCTCAGATGTAGAAAGATTCCATAAAACAGTAAATGAAAAACTCAGAATTATAAATAGTGAAAATGACATCGAAGATAAATTACTTAAATTTGAAAAAATTCTCTACGTATACAACCATAAGACGAGACATAAAACAACTAACCGAACACCAGCGGACATTTTTATCTATGCAGGATCCCCCGACTATAATACCCAAACAAGAAAAATACATCAAATAAACAATTTAAACGAAGATAGACACGACTTCGAAATCGACACTAGATTTAAACAAGCACCACTAGTAAAGTCAAAAACGACAAATCCATTCAAAAAGACAGGAGAAATAAATCAGTTAGACGAGAAACATTTTGAAGAAAGAAATAGAGGACAAAAAGTTACACACTACAAATCAAAATTCAAGAAGAAAAAGAAAGTTAATAAAAGCAAATACGACAATTAATTAATTACAGGTCAACAACTCAAGATGACTTTTTTATACATCATGCTATTCTTAACATTAAAATCAACATGCAGTCAATCCATTGACATAAACCCAGTAAAAGCACCAAACGGTTACTTAATATTTAAAACAGGAACCATGGATTTACCGACAAACTTTGAATATCATTATTTAAAAGTGAATTTAACTCTAATAGACATTACATATAATAATTTAATGCAACAAGCACAAGAATTTAAAAACCTAATCCATATTCAATACTTAACAGAAAAACTAAGTAGGGAAATTAATGGAATACACATTGTAAAACGTAACAAACGAGGACTAATTAACGGAATTGGTTCAATATACAAATATCTTTTTGGTACTCTTGATCAGGAAGATAAAGATGAATTAGAAGAAAAATAAATAATCTTGAAAGCAATAGCGTACAAGCAAACGAACTAAATTACGTAATAGACACTGTTAATAAAGGTTTAGAAGTAATAAACAGCCTCAGGGAAGAAAAAGAAAAAGAAGTAAGATTAGAAGTCCTAATCTTTAATTTTGAGCATTTCACAGAATACATTGAAGACATAGAAATGGGCATGCAGCTCACTAGATTAGGAATTTTTAACCCAAAACTTTTAAAACATAATCACTTAAGTCATGTTAATTCGGAAAAACTATTGAATACAAAAACTTCCACCTGGCTTAAACCAAGTTCAAACGAGATATTTATCATTTCAAACATTCCTCAAGAAGTAATAAAAACCCCTATCTTTGAGATACTTCCTTATCCAGACGAGAATAAAAATATTTTGACAGAAAATTCATACGATAAATACTATTTTAATAACAAGACTTTGTTCAATAAAAACACAAAACAAATAGAAACTAACGAATGTATAATAGGCATTTTAAATCAAATCCCAACCACTTGTAAATACACTAAGACATATAAGAATTTTCAAACTAATTACATTGAACCAAACATAATTGTAACATGGAATCTACCAAAAACTAAACTTAATCAAAATTGCGTAAACAACGAATTAATAATAGAAGGCAATAACATAATAAAAATTTACGATTGTGCCTTACAACTAAACGAAATATCAATAATAAATTCATTACTTGACTATAGCCAAAGCATTTATGTAACAAACAATATCACCAGGCTAGAACCTATTTCCTTTATCCAAACAAAAGAGATAATTAACGAACATACGAAATATTATACTGCATTTCAAACTATTACATTAACCACTTTTATACTTACTATAATAAGTTTGATTACATACTTAATCTATAAGTTTAAGGCAATGCCACAAAAATTAATTATTAAGCATTTCCGATCAAATAACAATCGTGGTCCCACAGACATAACCGAAACCCCAATTGTTGAAAAAATCGAGTCCCAAATTATAAACAAAATTGATACTCCAATATTTACAGCTGAGAAAAACCCCTCGCTATATCCCAATGTATCCGCCTGAGGACAGGCTATTTTCTTTAGGATGGGGGAGTCATATATCCGACTCCAATACTCAATAACATATAAATATTTCGGCCCCTAAAAATCATAACGTAAACAATTGTCCCCCTCAAAACCAAAGCGTATGAACGCTAATCCATAAAAATTAACATAAACAATCGAACACTTGAAGTAATAATTGTCCCCCTCAAAACCAAAGCGTATGAACGCTAATCCATAAAAACTAACATAAACAATTGAACACTTGAAATAATAATTGTCCCCCTAACAACCAAAGGCGTGAGAACGCTAACTCAGCACTTAAAATCGGACCAATCAAATCGTCGAAATATCAACCACGCCACCAAAGGGCTCCCAAATTTAGCTATAAATATAACCATAAGACATTTTTGTACTTAGTTCTAAGTTTTCTTTCAAATAATAAAGTACGTTACTTAACTCACGAAAAAAATATCTTTTTTTTCCTTATCGAGAAAATCGAATATTTAATTATATAAACGTTTGATCCCTAAAAGTGGGCAATATAAGTTCAAAGAGTAACCTGCGTTCACTGCTTGCACTGCTTGTACTGCTTGTATTGTTAGTTAGCGTTATACTAACTAACAGAATGTAGACTAACATTCTATAATTTTGAGGAAAAAATAGGAAATGCGATTTCGAGATTCATTTTTTTTTGGTTCAGAAAATTTTCTTTGAATTTTTTTTTTCCGATTACTGGGCAGGGCAGCAGCGCAAAGGGCCAACTTACTAGCAGAAATGGCACAGAGGGATTTGAGTCAGGAAAGAAGGTTAGATTAGGGTATAGAGCCTTCCGAATCTGTTAGGAATAGCGACGTTAATTTAGCCAGATTAATAGCGAATGCCATGGCGACGGCTGCATCTCGCCAAAATGAGCGTCTGGAAATTCAAGTAGTTAGACAAACGGAATTATTGACACAAGCGTTAGAAAATGGATTCCAGAGATTGTAGCGACACACCAAGTGAACGCTGAGGAAAGTACACAACAGGCAGCGAACTTACGTAGCCAAGTATCAGCAACAGCAGCTAGTGAGCAGGCAAGTAATGGTAACAGTATTTTGGAGCTTAGACCAGAAAGAATAAGTCAGGTTATAAGTAGTTGGAAGTTAAGGTTTAATGGCAAGTCCGGTATATCAGTGGACGAGTTTATTTATAGAGCGGAAGCAATGACTCATCAGGCTTTAGAAGGTAATTTCGTAGTTCTGTCGCGGTATGTTAGCAATTTGTTTGAAGGAAATTCTAGTGAGTGGTTCTGGAGCTGCTATCAGCAAAAGCAGACAAGGGGATAAAGAATCGTTCGACGAATTCTACGAGGCGATAGTGACACTAGCTGACAAACTGTCTACTCCGTTACCAGAAATTGAGTTGCTAGAGCATCTTCGGGCTAATCTTCTGCCCGATATTCAGCATGAGTTATTATATGAGTCCATAGCTTCGGTATCTAAGTTAAGGCAGTTAGTGCGTACTAGAGAAACCTTTATGCAGACAGTACGCAAACCATTGAGTGTACCACCAAGACCCATGCCTAGGAGAGTGGTAAATGCAGTGAGCATTCAAACAGAAGAAGAGTCCGAGGCAGAAGATGAGGTGCCAGTGGTGGAAGCAGTTAACTTGGTTTGTTGGAACTGTGATACGGCGCGTCATCCCTATCAAGAGTGTGTAGCAGAACGGCGAGTGTTTTGCTATGGCTGTGGGAAGCCAAACACGTATAAGCCATCTTGTGCCCATTGTAATGATCATTCAAAAAACACGGCAGGTCGTGCACTTCGGAGAAGTGCACGCAGACAGATGATCTCGAGGGCCAGCAATACAGATTAAAGGAAACACTAGGGTTAGAAAAATATTTGCCCGAATTTACGCATATCTCTGATGAGAAATCGTTAGAAATATCTAAATATTACGAAACGGAACCAGTAGAGTCGCCTAGATTAGGAATTTATTGGTCACAGACTCGTTCAAGAGAGCGAAGGAAGGCTTTTAATAAAGGTGTTAAAAAGGAGCGAAAGCTAATAGCCCCGGCGGTAGTCGGCAATGTTTTTGATATCCGCCCTTATGCAGAGGTAAAGTTATTCAATAGATTAGTAAGTGGCCTCATGGATACTGGGGCTAGTATAAGTTGTGTTGGTGGCAGTTTTGCCGAAGAATTATTGGCTGTAAAACAGAATATTAGGCCAATGTCAAATAAAGTAAATACTGCAGATGGAACACCCCAGCAGATAGTAGGAAAGATAAGTACTGAAGTTAGTTTTAGAGGAAGTAGTAAGATATTGAAATTTTATATAGTCCCTGGCTAACCCAGGATCTCTACTTAGGCATAGATTTTTGGCTCGCTTTTGATTTATTACCATCTGGACTGTCAGTAGGACCGCTACAGATAGCTAGTAGAGGATACGGCGCAACGGATGTTAGACAGTAATCAGAAGCAACGTTTGTCTGAATGTATGGGTTTGTTTCCATCATTCGCTAAGTTGGGACTAGGGAAAACGCAGTTGCTGTCACATTCAATAGATGTTGCTGGTGCGGCACCAATTAAGCCGCGACACTATCCTATGTCACCAGCAAAGGAACAAATAATATATGAAGAGTTAGATCGCATGTTAAAATTAGGAGTTATTGAGGAATCTCAAAGTGCTTGGTCTTCGCCCGTTGTGTTGGTGAGTAAGCCAGGAAAACATAGGTTATGTATAGATAGTAGACGGGTGAATGCCGTTACAGTTAAGGATGCTTACCCAATGCCAATCATAGACGGCATCCTTAGCAGATTACCTAAGGCCGAGTACATTACAAGTCTCGACTTGAAAGACGCGTATTGGCAAATTCCTTTAGAGCCTGAGTCACGGGATAAGACAGCCTTTTCAGTAGCAGGTAGACCCCTGTACCATTTCAAAGTAATGCCTTTTGGATTGTGTAACGCGGCGCAAACCATGTCCAAACTCATGCATTAAATAGTGCCACCACATCGGCGTCATCAGATATTTATCTACTTGGATGATCTGTTAATTGTTTCAGATTCGTTTAACGAGCATATAACTCTGCTTACAGAGCTATCCAAATGTATATCCGATGCAGGGTTAACTATAAACGTCGAGAAAAGTCATTTCTGTAGAAAGAATGTCAAGTATCTAGGGCATATTGTAGGTGAGGGAACGATCAAGACAGACCCAGATAAAATATCCGCCATAGTCGATTTTCCCACCCCAAAATCGGTTAAACAAGTTCGGAGCCTTTTAGGAATGGCGGGTTGGTATCATAAATTCATTCAAAATTACGCTGCTATTGCGTCTCCAATTACCGATACTTTAAAATATAAGCGTAAATTCATATGGACATCAGAAGCTCAGTCAGCATTTGAAGACTTGAAACACGTTTAAGCCAGGCACCAGTTTTACATAGTCCCGATTTTAAAAACCTTTCTCCATAAACTGTGACGCAAGCCATACGGGAGTGGCGCAGTGTTAACCCAGTTGTTCACGCCACCGGGTGAACAGCAATGAGCGGCGAAGAGCAGTGAAGAGTGAGGAGGGTTTTTTTGATCCTCGGCATCTACGGTCACACCAGGAGGGGTGACTGGGTTTTTTCCAATGGGCATCGCCATTAGACTGAATCGAGATTTTCACCCGAACACCCGTTCACCTCCTGTATATATACTTTGCGATTTGTCTTTTTTCCAACCGAACCATTTCGTGTGTGTGTCGGTATATCTTGTGAACTAAATAAAGCAAACATAGAATTAAAACGAAGTTTTCGCGCGTTTTAATCATTCTACTCACGTACGAGACCCTGAAGATATTGGCACCCGCCAACCACTTGATATTATATCGGGTCCTTCCGCCCCGCCACAAACACTGGTCCTTCGAGCCGGATATCCTTCCGCTCCTCCAGCTTGCATCGGCGGAATTCCTGATAAGTACAAAATTTCATTATTCGTTTCATTTGCCCCTACATACTAATAAAAGTGTGAGGTTTTCCCGCTTCTCCATAGCGACCTACACACTTTTACATATTGTATGTACATACCTGACCTGTTCCAAGGGTCCATGGTAGTTCCTAATCCTTAGCGTGTTTGTCCAACGTTCTCGTTTTCCATTACATTTCCATTTCTTTATATATATATAAATATATATATATATTTATATTTTTCCCCGCACTTGTCCAAATCCACCTCTTTTACATATGCATTCACATGTACATGTAATTTCCACAGCTGTTTGCCAAGTCCGCGTAAAGGGTTAAAAAACAAAAAGAAAAATATTAAAGTGTTATAAAAAATAGAAAAAAAATAATAATCCAAGTGTTCACCGCGTTTTCTTATGTGTTGAAATAATTATTTTTAATGCCAAATTAATTGCCGCACGCGCGTATCTACGTACATACACACATCGTCATCTGTTGATGTACGCGCATATGTACATATCCATGTACATATGTATAATCCCTTCACACATTTACCACAACACAAAAGGCCAAAAAATATTGTTTTTTTTTTTAATAGCACTTAACGTATGCACCGCGATTTCTTGCGCGTTCGAATTAGGTGCGAAATTAATTCCCCACGCGCGTCTTTGGAAACCGTTGCACTTGCTTACATATGTACATACATACTTACATAGTCATACATTGCACATATGTATGTACATATCCACAACACATAATCCATTTCGGTGTCGCGCATTGATTTAACACCACCCCACCTCCAATTAAATGACAATTACTTACGTTATTTTTGTTGTGAACAACGCGTGTGCACACATATCTATATACTCACCTGTGTACTTATGCATGTACGTACATACATAGATCAAGCATTTGTCCACATGCATTGATCGTTTGTTTTGTTTGCCTTCGCACACAACACTCGCGGCGTGTAAAAGCGTTCTTTTGTTATTGGTTTTCTCCTTTTTTGCACAACCACAAAAAAAAAACCAGAGGGCCGGGGCTAACTTCGACCGCGTCAAAGTTTGTATACCCTTGCAACATTTTTGGTAACTCTTTCCTTACCTATAGCCATCAAAAGTGAAAAAACGTTTAAGCTAAAAAGGCTTCTGTTTCCGAAAGAACGGCCTACAATCTTAGCATAGTAAAAAACTAAGATATTGATCAAAGTCACTGTTTTGCACTGATCGTTCCTATGGGATCGTTCCTATGGGAGCTATATGATATAGTTACCCGATCTTTATTAAATTCGGCACAGTCATTAACAGATATATTAAACTAACAAATGTTTAATTTGAAAGCAATCGCGTCAAAAGTAACGAAGTTATTGACAAAAGTCACTGTTTTCGAAAGATCGTTCCTATGGGAGCTATATGATATAGTCACACGATCTTGATCAAATTTTGCACAGTCGTTTATATGTGTAATTAACTCACCAATATTAAATTTCACGACAATAGCTCAGAAAATAACGAAGTTATTAAGAAAAGTCACTGTTCGTGACTTTGCCATTTGTATGGGAGCTATATGATATAGTGATCCGATCCGGCTGAATCCGAGATATACAACGCCTGCAGTATATACAAGCTTACATGCAAAATTTCAGCTCTGTAGCTCTTACGGTCTAGGAGGAGTTTGCGTTGATCCAGACGGACGGACAGACGGACAGACGGACGGACGGACGGACGGACGGACGGACATGGCTATTTGAACTCGTCTCGTCGTGCTGATCAAGAATATATATACTTTATATGGTCGGAGATGCTTCCTTCTATGCGTTGCACACTTCTGACCAAAATTAATATACCCTTTTTGCAAGGGTATAATTATTAACATAATTAAACAACAACATCAAAATATAAACAACGGCCGACAGCTGTTTTCGGAGTAG
This sequence comes from Drosophila willistoni, assembly GCF_018902025.1. Taxonomy (NCBI): domain Eukaryota; kingdom Metazoa; phylum Arthropoda; class Insecta; order Diptera; family Drosophilidae; genus Drosophila; species Drosophila willistoni. The sequence goes on along the minus strand of NW_025814623.1, from coordinate 63,346 downwards.
TGGTGACACGTGAGTCGAGTCGTGATATCGATAGGCGGCTCAAGCGCGCCAAGTTCAAATCACATTATTTCCGATTCCCTTTTTTCGCCTAATTATATATCCGCCCATATTTATAACTAAATACATATATATTTTTCCAGCACTATCGTGCCCATATTTATATATCCATTCATATTCAAAAATTATAAATATATTTTTCCGGCCAGCCTTTTGCGCTCATATATATATCCGCCCATATTTATAAATAAATACATATATATATTTTTTCAGCACTATCGGCCCATATTATATATCCATCATATCAAAATTATAAATAATTTTTACTTTTGCGCTCATATATATATCGCCATATTATAAATACATATATATATTTTTTCCAGCACTATCGGGCCCATATTTATATATCCATTCATATTCAAAAATTATAAATATATTTTTTCCGGCCAGCCTTTTGCGCTCATATATATATCCGCCCATATTTATAAATAAATACATATATATATTTTTTCCAGCACTATCGGGCCCATATTTATATATCCATTCATATTCAAAAATTATAAATATATTTCTTCCGGCCAGCCTTTTGCGCTCATATATATATCCGCCCATATTTATAAATAAATACATATATATATTTTTTTCCAGCACTATCGGGCCCATATTTATACATCCGTCCATATTTATAAATTATATATATAATTTTTTCCGGCCAGTATTTCTCCGTTTCCGTTTCCGAGCCGCACGCGAGATAATTCTCCCGCAATCCTGCGGTGCACAGTGAGAAAGCTCTTGCGTCCTCATACAGTCCACTTCTCATTTCCTCAAATTTTCCTCATTTCCTCATTTTCTCAAAACCCACACACTCGGTGTTCGACGGTAAGGTCGTCCCCTGAGTATGTCCACGGAGCCGTCCAAGACTGCGCCGAAGTCTAGCGGTCTTTCGTCTCCCTCTTCAACTCCGGAGAAGGTTCGGCCTCCGATAACTCCGGCGACCGTGAAGCGTACGGATATTTCGCGCAAGTTCTCGTCTGTTCGCAGCCGCAGCGAATCCCCAAGATCCCGTCCGTCTTCGTCCAGCCTCCCTCAGGGTCGCAGATTCTCGGTTAAGGACTCGAGTGAACACAAAGGTCGTTCCAAGCTTTCAACCCAGACCCAGATCCCGCACGTTGTTGTGACGCACTGTTCTGACGCTCCCGTCACCCGATCCGTATCACAACAGCGCAGAGAACACTCCAGAATGTCCCTCTCCGATTTCATTCTGGCGTGCGACGCATTGACTCTGTTCGAAGCTCGGGAGAGTGAAGCTCTAACTTCTGAAGTGCCCTTGTTTTCCATTAAAATGCACTTAGAGCAGCTCAAATCGCTGTGGTCAACTGTCGAGATGGAACACTCCCGTTGTCACAAGGCCTTGACAGTCCAAACCGACGAGGAAAGCTTGGCAAACATAAGCCGCATCAAGGCGAAGCACGAATACGCTTATGCGGCGTATGTGCGATGCGGGACGTTGTTTGGAGAACGCATCGAACAGCTCTCGGCACAGATGACGAGTCTTATGCGTCAGCCCACCGCTCCGTCGAGGCCGGCGGGGCATAGAGTTCCTCCGTGTGAGGTGGAGACATTTGATGGCGACAGCCTAGCATGGCCCACATTCCGCGATTTGTTTGCTGCCATTTATATCGCCAACCCGTACTTGTCACAAGTGGAGAAGCTCTATCACCTGAACACCAAGACGCGAGGGGAAGCGAGAACCATCGTAGCTAAGTCCCCCCTGACGAATGAGGGTTTCCAGGCCGCGTGGGAGAACCTCACCGCACGGTACGAAAATAGCCGTCTGCTTGTCATGACTCAAGCCAGACAACTCCTTCAGATTCCCGCGGTGGCACAAGAGTCGGGCAAATCCTTGCGAGAGCTGCAGACTGCGTTTCAAGGGGGTCTTACCGCGCTTGAGCGTTCGGGTGTTAGTACGGAGAATTGGGATGTCTTACTTATCGCCATCTGCACTAGCAAATTGCCGAAGGCCACAATCCTCCTGTGGGAGCAATCAGTGCCAAATAAGACTGTCGTCTCAAATTGGTCCGATTTGAACCAATTTCTTACCGATCGGTATCGTGTCCTGGATGCCACCGAAGAACATAAGTCGGGCCCAAGTGTGCAAGCCATCCCCTTTGGCCCCCGCAAATCCTCTGCAACGATGAAGGTCCAAGCGTTCCCCGCGAAAGCCCAGCTCAAACCGGCTTCTTGTAAGCTGTGCCATCGGGAGAATCACCCTATACGGCTCTGCCCGAGTTTTCTTGATATGCCTGTTCACAGGCGGCTGGAAACCATTAGACAGCAGGGACTTTGTCTGAACTGTTTTGCCCGCGGTCATCAAGTGAAGGGCTGCTCCAGTGCGCATAATTGTCATACCTGCAAGGAACGTCATCATACGCTGTTGCATCCTAGTGATGTGTCCGTGTCCTCGCCGTCCGCTGCGCAAGTCCCACCATCCAGCGCCACAGAGGGTCCGTCCACGAGCAACCAGCTCACAAATGCTCAAAGTTATTTTGCATCTACCCCAGGCAGAGGCCTTTTAGGCACTGCGATTGTCACTCTGCACCATCGTGGTGTGGATCACCATATTCGGGCGTTGATCGACTCTGGGGCCGATTCAACTTTTCTCTCCGAGCGTGTCTTCAGCATGGTCCAGCCCCCCTTCTACCCAGTAGACGCTGCGGTTACTAGCATGGGCCAGAGTGATGGAGGCTGCGCCGACAAGGTGTGTCTGCTAATGCTGTCTCCCCCGTGTGACAGACTGAACAAGATCGAGGTCTCCGCCCTGGTCGTATCCAAATTGTCAGGGGCCATTCCAACAGCTCCATTCCTTAATACGGTTCCGACGCAGTGCCTCGATCGCCCCCTGGCTGACCCGTACTACAACAAGCCCGCGCCTATTGACATGATTATCGGTGTTGACCTCTTTCCCCACATCCTCGGAGAACGGATCAAAAAGGATATTGGTGAGTTCGTCGGGCTAGAAACCATCTTTGGATGGGTTCTGTGTGGAGCTATCATGCCTGACCCTCCAGTGTCTCGATCAGTTTTCGCGGCACAGACGCGAGTTAGGCCAGAAGCAAAACTTGATGTACTCCTCACCAAGTTTTGGGAGGTGGAAGACCTTCCCGCAAAACCGGAAAAGGAGGATGACGTATTCTGCGAGCGGAACTTCCAGGAGACCACCCAAAGAGGAAAGGACGGTCGATATGTTGTGTCCCTAACGTTCAAAGGTCCGAATAGCGTTGACTTGGGCCACTCAAGACCGATCGCGCTGGCTCAATTCCTGCGGAATGAAGCACGCCTTCTCAAGGATCCCGTCCTAAAAACGCAGTACGATGCCATTATTCAAGAGTACGAGGAATTAGGTCACATGATTCGGGTGACGCCTCCTCAAGATGGGAAAAACTTCTATCTCCCCCATCACGCGGGTTTAAGCCCGATAGCACCACCACTAAGGTACGCGTGGTATTTAACGCGTCGAGCCCCTCCACACAAGGCGTCAGCCTCAACGATGTCTTGCACACCGGCCCCACTCTTCAGGCCGACCTCACGCTTCAGGTACTGAAATGGCGGTTCTTTCAATTCGTTTTCAACGCCGACATAACGCAGATGTATCGACAAATCCGAGTCGACCCCAGGCATACCCCCTTTCAGCGAATCCTCTACCGAAACCGCTGCGGCAATATTCAGGATTATGAGTTACAAACTGTCACGTTTGGGGTTAACTGCGCGCCATTCTTGGCGATCCGAGTCCTTTTACAACTGGCACAAGACGTGCAAGCGATGTATCCTCAGGCGAGCGAAATCCTTCGGAACTACATGTATGTTGATGATGTCCTTGCCGGCGCTCACACTGAAGCCGACGCCTCCAATCTGCGGGCTTCCCGCTTCGGAAGTGGACTTCCAATAAGAAGGAAGTACTTCAAGCCATTCCGAGAGAGCACCTGCTGCGAGAGGACTTTCTCGAGCTGGAAGACGCGAGCACTGCAAAAACCTTGGGCATCCGCTGGCAAGCTGCCGAAGACGTCTTCTTCTTCACCGTAGCGGACCCCCCCTTGAAGGAGTCGATCACCAAGAGGCAGGTTCTGTCCCATATCGCTAAACTCTTTGACCCCGCTGGTTGGCTAGCCCCATTTGTCATCCGAGCGAAGATATTCATGCAACAAATCTGGCTTACCGAACTGGGCTGGGATGATGTTCTGCCGCCTCTCCTGCTGCAGCAATGGCACGAATTCCTGCAGGATTACCCAGGCCTCAGTCGACTCCGCATTCCCCGTTGGCTAAACACCAGCGATAAGCTCTCGTGGGAGCTTCATGGCTTCTGTGACGCGTCACAGAAAGCGTATGGAGCAGCCCTATATGTGGGGTTCGGTGCGGCGATCAAGTAGACGTCCATTTATTAACGGCTAAGACCCGTGTAGCTCCAGTCAAAACAGTCTCGCTGCCTCGGCTGGAGTTGTGCGGAGCGGTTTTGCTAGCCGATCTCTGGGCGTCGATCGTTCCTGAACTCCCAATCCCACCTGCAACCTCCCAGTTTTGGACCGACTCTACCATCGTGTTGGCTTGGCTCAATAAACCCCCGTGCAGTTGGTCCACCTTCGTGGCCAATCGGGTATCCAGCATCTCCAAAAGCACCAGTGGCCAAAGCTGGTCACATGTGCGCTCCGAGGACAACCCCGCTGATCTGGCGAGCCGTGGGGTCTCCGCGGCCGAGTTATCGGCCAGCAGACTCTGGTGGCATGGGCCGGACTGGCTCCAGCGAGCCCCCGAGTATTGGCCAACTCCCCATAACGAACTCCCAGACACCCAGCTGGAGCAACGAGTCCAGTGCCACACCACCGCGACCACCCTACTCGAGGACGTCAGCGAACGTTTCTCGGATTATGGTAGGGCATTACGAGTCATCGCGTACATCCTACGCTTCGCCACCAAAAGGATTTCGACGCCTTCCACGGTTCACCTCACCAATGACGAACTTCTCTCCGCCGAGCGCGCCTTGATTCGGACCTCTCAGCGTCGGGAATACCTCGCGGAGATACGGGCCCTGGGGGAAGGGCGACCCCTGCCATCATCCAGCACGCTACTCAATCTGAATCCATTTCTCGACCAGCATGGGTTACTCCGCTCCTGCGGACGACTCCGGGCCGCTGAGTCCCTCCGATATGATGAACGTCACCCTATTCTCCTCCCCTATAGTACTCATTTCACTCGCCTGCTTGTCGAATTCGCCCACCGCATCACGTTGCATGGCGGCAATCAATTGATGGTGCGGTATCTGCGCACCAAATTCTGGATCCCACGGATCAAGAACATGGTGAAGTCCCACCTCAAGGGGTGCAAAGTCTGCATCGTTCATCGTCGACGACTACAGACCCAGATGATGGGTGATCTCCCTCGAGAACGCATCACGTACTCCAGGCCCTTCACCCACACGGGCATTGATTTCGCAGGGCCGTTCGAGATCAAAAATTACACCGGGCGTGCGTGTCTCATAACTAAGGGTTATGTCTGCGTCTTTGTGTGTTTCAGCACGAAGGCAATCCATCTCGAGGCTACCTCCGACCTCACCACTGAAAGATTTCTTGCAGCCTTCTCTCGGTTTGTCGCACGGAGACAATGCCCACAGCGCATTTACTCCGACAATGGCAAAACCTTCGTAGGGGCCTCAAAGGCGCTCGAACAAGATTTCCTGAACGCCACCAAGCTTGATATAATGAAGGCATTTCCCCAGCACATTTTATCCTGGCAGTTCATTCCGCCAAGCGCCCCCCATATGGGAGGACTGTGGGAAGCAGGGGTCAAAAGTTTTAAGACCCTGTTTTACAAGTCCTCGTCCACTGTCAAATACACCTTCGAGGAACTTTCCACTCTCCTGTGTAGGATCGAAGCGTGCCTAAACTCCAGGCCAATCTCTCCCATGAGCGAGGATCCAGAGGACCTGCTGGCCCTAAGCCCGGGACATTTCCTGATTGGAGGACCGCTCTTATCCATTGCGGAACCGGAAATTCTGGTCGAGCCTATGTCACTGATCAACCGATGGCAGCGATGGCTTTCTGCCGCCGCTGGAAGAGTGAGTACCTCAAGGAGCTTCACAAACGGAACAAGTGGAATTCGCCGACTCGCAGCATCCAGACCGGCGACCTCGTGATCGTGTCCGAAGATCATCTCCCCTCCAACGAGTGGCTGATGTCACCACCGCGCGTGGGTCTATCCGAAGACCCGTAGCGAAGCTTATTCTGTTGCAAGACAGCAGGAGTCCTGAGCCTAAACCTTATCGTGACTCCCAATCCCTCTATGTTCCCTCCGAATGTCCTCGTCTCCGTGCATGTTGTTCGTTCCCGTGCATAGACTAATCCACTCCCCCCTACGTAATTTCTTTCGTTACAGTTCGTTCAGCTCGCCCCTTCATAGCGACATGGCCCCCACACGTCTGCCGCACCACCGCAGCAAACGAGCTGCTCCGCAGGGCATGAACGTGTACCGATGCCGGGTCTGTCGGGGGGTTCATGCACTCCGGCAGTGTCAGCGCTTCCTGAACCTCCGAGGGGAAAAACGGCTCCGGGCGGTGCTGATCAACAAGTATTGTCCCAATTGCTTGGCACACGAGCATTCATCCGACGCGTGCCGGACTCGCCATGGTTGCCGACGATGCGGGCAAAGGCACCATACCCTGCTCCACATGGCCGACCAACCGCCGAGACAACGTGCCTCCGCCCGGCGTCGCAGCCAATCACCCCCCTCCGGGCGTGCTGCACCCCCGCTACAACCCTGTTCCCGATCATCGTCCGACCGCTCCGCTTCCCCAGAAGGCGCACCCGAAATCTCTCTATCCTCCCTACTCCACGCCAGGACGACGACTGTCCTGCCAACCGCAGCTCTCCGGTTGGGCAATGGCTCGAAATCCTTCGAGACCCGCGTCCTTCTCGATGCGTGTGCGGCTGAGAGCCGCATCAATCGCTCCTTTGCCCGGTCCCTGGGGTTAGCTGTAACCAAGGTCGGGGTCGACCAAGCTGTACGGCCGTCCTCGAGTCGAGGTCCGACGAGACGTTCCGACGGAACGTTATATTCCGGGTCGAAGAGGACTTGCTCATTCGCACTCCCATCCGGGAAGTGGCGGCGCCGGTTCGGGAGAAGTTCGCCACCCTGATCCTGGCCGACCCCTATTTCTATCGGCCGGCGTCGGTGTCCGTGGTACTCGGGGCAGACCTCTATCCTGAGGTCATCCAACCAGGCTGTGTGCCCGGTCATAGCGGTACTCCCGCAGCCCAGAGCACCGTGTTCGGATGGGTCGTCTCCGGCTCCTGTGGGATCTAGGCGCTCCAGAACGTTGCCGTCCCCCATCCTTTATATGTCCAGGGTGGCAATTGCAACATGTTGCAAGGGGGGCGGTATGTTCACGCCACCGGGTGAACAGCAGTGAGCGGCGAAAAGCAGTAAAGAGTGAGGAGGGTTTTTTGATCCTCGGCATCTACGGTCACACCAGGAGGGGTGACTGGTTTTTTCCAATGGGCATCGCCATTAGACGAATCGAGATTTTCACCCGAACACCCGTTCATCTCCTGTATATTTTTTCGATTGTCTTTTTTAACCGAACCATTTCGTGTGTGTGTCGGTATATCTTGTGAACTAAATAAAGCAAACATAGAATTAAAACGAAGTTTTCGCGCGTTTTAATCATTCTACTCACGTACGAGACCCTGAAGATATTGGCACCCGCCAACCACTTGATATTATATCGGGTCCTTCCGCCCCGCCACAAACACCAGTTAACAGAGGATAAGGACGAAGTACCCATTGCGTTTATGTCAAAAAAACTGAACCAGGCACAAAGAAACTAATCATTACAGAGAAAGAGTGTTTGGCAGCCGTGTTAGCAGTAAAAAAATATAGGGCCTACGTGGAGGGTCAAGAATTTTCTATCATAACCGACCATGCTTCTTTAAAGTGGTTAATGAGTCAATCAGACTTGAGTTCTAGGTTGGCCAGATGGTCTTTGAAACTTCAGGGATTTAATTTTACCATTTCACATCGAAAAGGTAGTCAAAATGTGGTGCCAGACGCTTTGTCCAGAGTTTTTACCCCTGATTTAGCGGTATTAGATAGTGATTTAGGAATCGATCTCAATTCGGTGCATTTTTTAAGTCCCGAATATGTGGAGCTAAAGGCGAAGGTCGAAAAAAACCCCCAGTCAGTACCGGACGTGAAAGTAATGGGCAATTTAGTTTACCGGCGTAGTGAGCATTTTCCTGGAGAGAAGTTAGCAGATGATCAGTGCTGGAAACTATGGATTCCCAAGGGTTTAGTGGCGCAGTTGTTGAAATTCTCACGAAAGCCCACTAGCGGCCCACTGCGGTATTAATAAGACATTGGAAAAACTCAGGCGCTACTATTACTGGCCAAATCTAGTGTCAGAAGTTAAAGAGTTTATAAACAGATGTGATGTTTGTAAAGCCACTAAACACCCGAATTATACGTTAAGGCCACCATTAGGCAAGTCGGGTGTAACGTCAAGATCTTCGAGAGACTGTATGTGGACTTCTTGGGTCCTTACCCGCGTAGCAAGTCTGGCAATATTGGAATTTTTATTGTAGTGGACCATTTCTCAAAATTTCCGTTCCTAAAGAAAGTAAAAAAGTTTACCGCGGAAGTGGTTACCCAGTTTCTAGAAGAGGATCTTTTTCATTGTTTTGGGGTACCTGAGATTATAGTATCCGATAATGGGCCCCAATTTAGAGCACACCATTTTAATGAGCTGTTGCAAAGATATAAAGTGCGTCACACGTATACGGCTGCGTATGCTCCGCAGGCTAATGTGTCGGAGAGAGTAAACCGGTCGGTATTGGCAGCAGTGAAGGCTTACGTAAGTCCAAGCCAGTCTGATTGGGACGAGAAGCTAAGTAGTATCGCTTGTGCATTGAGGTCTACTATTCATTCGGCGATAAACACAACACCCTATAGGTTGGCATTTGGTCAGCATATGGTAACCGACGGGTCCGTTTACCAAGTGCTACGGAACTTAGAATTGAGGATCGGGCTGTAAGGTTTAGTAGGGACGACTCTTTCGAAATAATGGGAACTAAAGCTAAGGAGGAGTCACGAAAACAGCATGAGCGGAATGAGAATCTGTATAATTTACGTAGTCGCGAGGTGTCTTTTTCAGTGGGACAAGAGGTATTTCGTAGGAACTTCCAGCAAAGTAATTTCTCAAAGGGATTCAACTCCAAGTTAGCGCCACCGTTCGTGAAGGCGAGAGTGAGACGCAAGCTCGGCAACGCGTACTATGAGTTGGAGAATCTACAAGGCCATTTGGTAGGCAAATTCCATGCAAAAGATATTAAGCAATAATTTTTTTTTGGCCCGGTTTCAAGCGAGTATCACCCTTTCCATTAGGTAAGTGTGATTTTAGTGGGGGGGTTTTGTAGTAGCGCTTGTAACCGTTTGTATTTAGAAAGAAAACGAAAAGAAAAGAGTAGGAATGATTTTTCTTCTTCATAACTAAAACAATATATAAACGTTTGATCCCTAAAAGTGGGCAATATAAGTTCAAAGAGTAACCTGCGTTCACTGCTTGCACTGCTTGTACTGCTTGTATTGTTAGTTAGCGTTATACTAACTAACAGAATGTAGACTAACATTCTATAATTTTGAGGAAAAAATAGGAAATGCGATTTCGAGATTCATTTTTTTTTGGTTCAGAAAATTTTCTTTGAATTTTTTTTATCCGATTACTTTTATTTTTTTGTGGCGCCCCCTAGGCTTCTCTAGAGTTGGGATCAGGGAAGTTTAGGGGTAATCGAGGCGAAGAGAGGGGTCCAAAGAGGACTAAGGGATAGAGATTTAGCCAAGTATGTCGGCCCCCATGGGAATGACTTTTCTTTTCAAAATCATCTTCAACTAGTGCGGTCGAAAAGAATTAAAATCGTAGTGAAAACTAATTTTTTTTTCGGAAAAAGTCCGATTGTGAAGTTTGAATGGTGAATTCGAAGCAGTTTTCAAAAAAAAATGTAAGTCCAGCGCTATATAAACGCGCCTATCAGTTTGAGTAAAGGAAGCAATTTTTATGAAAAATGTTTGTCTTTTAGGCACATGGGCAGTCTGATGAAGTAGATTGTAATAATATATTTTTAATAAGTAATATATTTTTTTAATCCGGTGCCAAGTCAAATGGTAAGCAGTAAAAAAATGCGCCTTTTAATGTGTGTAGTAAGAAAGTTTTGTTTTATATGTAGAGTTGGCACCTAGTTCACAGACCAGATGCAATGGTCTAAGCCGGTCAGCCGACTAGAGAAAGGCTTATGAGGGACAAGCCGTCAAAACGGACCGAAGCCCCTGGAGCAGAAAACGCAGAGCATTGGCCAGAAAAGATCTGAGACGGGCATGAAGAGTAAAACAAAAAAATAAAGAGTATAGGATTCTCTAGACTAGAGGAGAGACTCCCCCCCGCCCTTACCATGCAAGCAAACTCTGATAAGTAAAAGCTTTTCTTTTGTGATAACTATCAACCAGCGGAGCTTTCATATGTGTAGCCGCTTGGCTGGCGTTCCGTTTTGGTTATTTTATTTACTGGTGATCTTTGCATAGCCTTCAGCCAAGAAACTAAATATCTTCGCCAGGCCCTAATATTGCATGGGTTAAACTAATGTTGGGCGAAAATAATTAAATGCTTTTAATTTTTTTTTCTAATACTTTCGCCTTAAAGCTAACTTTTAAATTGTAAAATTCTGAGTTTTTGGTGTACTCCAAAGCCAAGTTAATTTTTTTTGTAATTTTTTTTTTTACTTTATTTTTATAATTTCATTTGTAATTTTTTTTGTTTGGCATGAGTGGAACTTCGGTGAAAATTTTAGTTCACCCCTTTTTTGGTTTTTTTTGCACGCCACTGGCGAAAGCTTAGCATGGTTTAATTCTCTCTCGAATCAACAACATACTCTCTCCCCATATTTTTTTACCCAATTACTTACAGCGGTCACCAGAAAGATCTTTCTCCGTGGGATGCTTAAGTGAGTACTCTTTGGTTTTAATGTCATTTTTTTGTCTTTTTGGTATATGATTGACCAAGCAAAGTAAAGAGAGAGTTAAAGCAGTTTTCGTTGCTCTCGTTTAAATAACATATAAAATTTAATTTTGGTCTTTTTGGTCTTCAGAAGTTTAACTTATGCTCAAAAAAAAAAAAAAAAGGAATGAGTTTGGTTTCTTTCTTTGAGTTTATACTTTTCATATAAACATTGTCATATCTACATATCTACATATATTTATATCATAATCTATAATTTTTAATTTTTGAAATGCTTTATATTATTTGTTACTTTTATTAAATATAAGTTTTTAAGATGAATTTAGGCTGAGACGTTTACAAGGGGGGGGAATCATGCAAAGTAAGTTAGGTTAAAAATTGGTTTGGCATAGGGATCGGGTAATTTTTTTTTCTTTGGATACAGCGATCATGGTAGGGTGGGCGAATTTGTTTTGGGCGTCACTGATATCAGACCCCTTCTTGTTCAGCAGCTGCGTCAGGAAACGCGATATTTCTTTTCTTTTTCTCATTCTTTCTCTATTTTTTTTTCTTTTGCAAGTACAAAGCGTTAAACCGAGGATAAATTGTGTCAGTACGCGAATTCATTAATAAAATTGTAACTAGTAGAGCGGGTAGTCTATCCATTTTCCCCCATCCCCCATTCCTCACCGACTAATTGAGCCGAAACCAGCGCGTACTACTGATAGATTCTACCAGATTCCAACATCTCGCAGTAAAGTTGTAGCAGGTCATATGTTACAAACCATACATACAAACAGGCAAATGTAGCCCTTTTCCTTCCTGGGGTTTCGTCCCTTGTGAACCCCCAACAAGATAGGACCAGCATAATCGCATCCAGTATGCTCAAATGGAAAGCCTTGTCGCACTCGGACAGCCGGTAAATTAGCCATAAACTGATTTGCTGTGTGATGGCGCTGTCTAAAACAGTTTAAACACTCATGTGTGATACGTCGAATAAGATTTCGTGCGCCAATGATCCAATATTTCTGGCGAATTATTACAAACATTGCTGAAACTCCTGGATGAAGATTGACCTTATGCTCATGTTTCAGCAGCAATTCCACAAGGCGATGTTGTTTCGGCAAAACTACTGGATGCTTGGCATCTGCAGGCAATTGCGACCTTTCCAAACGTCCACCCACACGTATAGTTCCATCTTCGTCAACGAAGGGAGATAGTTTGTTTAAAATTGATCGTCGCTCCAAAGATTGCTTCTCAAAAGCAGCTGTCTATCGTCATTGAATTGATTTTGTGCCTGTCGTAGGCAAAACTTCCTTGCTCTGGTAACTTCATCGAACTTTAGAGGTCCTGAATATTTAGACTTGCCTGATTTGATTCGATGAACGAAGCGTAATACATATGCGACCACTCGAACCAGTCTGATCCAAGATGATGTCCTTCCGAGTAGTACCTCAAATGGGGAATCCTCAATATCCTTGGAAATGGTTGTCAAGATATTGGTTTTGAACTCAAGTTCTGCTGCTGGCTTGAGAATTGAGCAGCAAGTTGGTGGTCTATTCATTGTCTCTGAGTATAGTGTACAGTCGTTCAGCCAAGATGGTCCCTTCCACCATAGATCAAAGTTAATTAAGTCACTCGCTAGCATGCTTCGTGCACAATCCGCAGGATTCTCTTTAGTGCTGACATGTCTCCAAGCGCTACGTGGTATGGTCTCTAGTATTTCTGCCGTTCGGTTGGCAACAAATGTTTAAAGTTTACAGGGTTGATGCGAAAGCCATGACAAAACGATTGTAGAATCGGTCCATGCGTGTATCTTAACATCCTTCTGGCGCAGACCAGACCTTACTGCTGGGAATAAACGAGCTAATAGTAGAGCTCCGCAAAGCTCCAATCGTGGCAACGACTTCTGCTTTAATGGTGACACTCTTGTTTTAGCTGCAATGAGTGCCACTCCGATGCTTCCATCTAGGTGTGCCACACGGTTGTAAATGACAGCAAAATAAGCCTTTAACGAAGCATCTGAAAATCCATGCAGTTCGATGTCATCGGGTTGATTGTCTACAAATCGTGGTATCTTCAGGTTCCTTAACGTGAAAATGTCCTTTCTGAATGTTTGCCATAAGTGTGCTTGCTTCGTTGGCAGTTCCGAGTCCCAATCCAGATTAAGCAGCCTAATTCTTGGAGCAGAATTTTAAACTTGATCACCACTGGCGCCAAAATGCCGAGTGGGTCAAAGATGCGTGCCGTGTCAGATAGCACTTGTCGCTTCGTACAAGTCATATGTTCCGATAATGAAACCTTATATGTTAGGACGTCTTCTCCAGGACGCCAATGCAGCCCAAGCACCTTTGCTGCCATCTTTGAGAAATCGATTTCATTTCCCCCGTTGCTGGCAATTCGTTTACTATTCGAGACCCATTTGCTTAGCTCCAATTGTGCCCGTGACATAAGGAGTATCAGCTCTTCCTTAATGTCGAGCAGGTCTTGTTCGTTCATGGCTCCTGTCAGTACGTCATCGACGTAGAAATCACCCAAAACTATCCTAGCCGCCCTTGGAAAGTCGTATTCGTGATCAGTTGCCAGTTGTTCCAGCACTCTAACTGCCAGAAACGGTGCACATGCCGTGCCATAGGTGACTGTGGTCAACTTGTAATGCTTCAATGGTTCCTCAGGGTCTTGTCTCCAAAGGATTCGTTGAAAATTCTGATGTTCAGGGGCCACTAAAATCTGTCTGAACATTTTGACGATGTCCGCAGAAAATACGAATCTGTGCATTCGAAAACGCAGACAAACGTTCAAGAGGTTGCGTTGTATACATGGGCCAATGTGAAGTGCGTCGTAAGAGATCGTCCATCCCGATCTTGAAATGATCCATCGAACACCACCCGCAGCTTGGCGCCTATGACTGGATGGTGTGGCAAATAGAATGACTTCTTACATACGTTTGTGTCTTCGTCTGCAGCTACTTCCTTCATGTGACCCAGCTGGATATACTCTCTCATAAACTGAGTATATTTTAACTTCAAGCTGGAGTCCTTCATTAGACGACGCTCGACTGCGAGAAAGAGCGATCTCGCTCCTTGAAATGTATCCGCAAATTGTGGGTTTTGTTCCTTGAAGGGCAAATCGACTATGTATCTTCCATTCGAGTTGCGGTTGTGGGTACGCCGGAAGTGCGTTTCGACCTTTTCATCCTCTTCGTTTACAGTTGTGTGTGATGGAACTTCCTCTAGTTCCCAAAATCTTTGCAGTAGTCCATCTATATTAACCGTAGTCAGCAATGACGTAGATGATGTTTGCAATCTTGAAGTGTATACCGATGTGATTACCCATCCAAATACGGTGTTAACTGCAATAGGGTGCCCTTGACCATCGCATAACTTCTCTCCGGTGAGAACTAACCAAATGCAATCATTGCCCAGCAAAATGTCGATTGAAGCGTTAGTTCTGAAGTCAGGGTCAGCCATTTGGTATCCATTAAATACCGACAGTGATGAAGCATCAATGTTTTCACGTGCCAATGGTGAGGTGATCTTTCCTAAAATGTGAGCTTTAATATCGATGCAATGACTCGACACACGAGACATCATCTGTACGCACCGTTCCGAAATGAATGACAAGTCTGAGGCGCTATCCAATAAAATACGGCACGTCAGCAAGGCTCCTTGAGAATTTCGGACGTGTACCAATGCAGTAGGTAGAGTGCTTCTTCGTTGGCCATTTGGCTTACTGGTCTGGTAACATTCATCATTGCTATCGCTGATGCCGCTGGGGACTCCTCAGAAGCCTGGCCTGAGTTGCCTTGGTGCTGCTCTGAGCTATTTTGCTGTGTAGAATGGCCTTCAGAATGCAGCATCGAATGATGGCGACGCTTGCAATACTTGCAAGAAGACTTCGAGCCACAAGCGCTTACTCCATGTCCAGTTCTCAAACAATTAAAACACATATGTTTCTCTTTCGCAAAGGTGTAACGTTGCTTGACAGTCAAGCTCTGGAATTGAGGACAAGCCGACAGTATGTGCTCAGTACTATGACATTTCATACAATTACCTGTAATGGCAAGCATGGTGCGTGCTTGCCTTTTTCCTCTTTCATCCCTCGGTTTGCTCGCTGCATGATCGACCACTTGACTGAGCTCAAGGCGATCGCATCGTGAGTCCAAAAACTTGAGCAACTCTTCAATGGTAGGATTTTCAATATCCTGGCTTTTGTCGATCCATTCACGTCGGGTAGCCTCATCAACCTTGTTGATGAGCAAGTATATGAGCCAACAGTCACGGCCCGTTTGTCCAGAAGCGTCTAAAGCCCGAATAACATCACTGGCTCCGCATGTCAGAGCGCGTAGCGATGATGAGTTTTGCTCAACAGCTTTTGGCAAGGCTGTGAATTTGTCCATCAGTAAATTCACCAAGTAACGGGGCTTTTCATATCGATCACTCAATGATTTCCATGCAACGTCGTAATTTGATGCCACCACGGGCAAATGTTGGATGAGTATCGCTGCTTCTCCTATGACGCATGACTTCAGGTGATGAAACTTTTGGATATTCCCGTGAATGGTACTCTCAAACAGGTCTTTAAAGGCATGCCATTCCTTGTAATCTCCACCGAAGGGCTTGATGTTGATTTTCGGTAACTCACAATCTCTTGGTGCCGCTGTTGCAACCGACTGTGAGCCTGACGAAGACGAAGATTGCTGTGGCGAGAGCAATCTCTCAACCAATAGTTGCTGCTGCTCCATTTGCCGTTGCTGGTGTTCCATTTGACTCTGCATCTGGAGTTGTAGTTGTTGCTGTTGATTCTGCATTTGTTGCAGAATTCCTTGGAAGAGCGAACCATCGTTACCAGCCGCGCCGATTTCTTCCAACTTGCCAGACGGAGCCAAGGCAGCTCGTAAAGCCTTAAGGCGGGCATTTGCTATTTCATATTTCTCCTCGTATATCCCGAAGTCTTCGGTAGGGTCCACATAACCCTCCAATTCGTCGCCAGACTTCACGAACTCGTTCCACGCATTGGACAAAGTTTCCAATTTGGTGTCAATTGCAAGACGTCGGCATCCTGTGCAGGATTCTCTGCATATCCATATATGCGGGTAATGGTTGTCTTCAATCTCCCTCTGGCCTTTATGAATATTTTCACTTCCTCCATGATGAGATGTCAAGAAATTTCCACTGCTTGTGTGGACCAAAAATTTCAAGACGCGTGTTTCTCCCAGAGATGTGTTCCCTCACGATCTCGTCGATTATATCGATAACAGATACCGATAGGCGAGTGGCGCCACCGTTTGTCCGCACTTTTTCTAACAAGCACGCGATTGTCTATTCGATAGTAGGCCAGAACTATCGACTAATAACTTTGAGGTTAACAATTAATTGCAACCACGTTGCAACAAATTATTAAGCAATGAGTAACAAACAAACAATGCCCAACGATCCGGCTCGAAGGACCAAATTATGATGAACAATAAACCACTGTGTTTAATATCTCATAAGAACTTAACTTTATTTTTACTTCAATGTTACTGAACTGTGTCTGCCACTGCTAGAACACGTCTTGATCGTTCGTTTGCTTGCTTATTACTAAATTTTCAATTCTTACGCAACTGAGTAGGACATATAGGTTTATAAAGAGTAACAGAGACAGAGCATACCAGACTGGCGCCAGTATATTCTAGAAAACTTAAGAGAAAATACAAAAAAAAAGCATTGTGAGATGTGCAAGATCATTCATGAGTCTTTGCTTTGCTGCGTATAGCAATGAAAGTTAAATGACAATTGGTTCCTCAACATCCGGATTCATCTGAAGAATCGTCAACTGACTCTGACATGTCAATAGCTGACTCTTCTTCCACTGAAGAAGGCGAGTTTAAAAGAACAGTGGTTGATTCTGGAAGGAGGGCCACAGTCAGCAAGGCAGCGATTAAAAGTATGGAACTTGCAAGTACATCCAATGGCGCCAATCGGTTTGCATTGCTTGCAAACCTGGACAACGACAACATCACAAGCGAATCCAATGAAGCTGCTAGCTCATCATTAGCCAACAACAAAGCAGAACCACTCAAACCGAAGCCCCCTCCAATAATTCTTCCTGAGGTATCAAACATAAAAGGTATGACCACGATCTCAAAGCTGTAGCAGGAGAGGGCACCTTCACTTATAAGGCGGGTCGTGACGGCAAAGTACGTGTTATGGCCAACAACATAGCGACTTTCAGAAATTTTCAAAAATTCCTCGACGAACGCAACATGTTTTATCGGACTTATCAACCAAAAGAAGAAAGAACATATCGCATTGTCATCAAGGGAATCCACCACTCTACCCCTTGCGATGACATAGCCGAGGAACTAAATGCTGCTGGACATGCTGTGCGCAATATCATCAACGCAAAGAGCAAAACAAATAAAAAGCCAATGTCGATTTTCTTCGCCAACCTGGAGCCACAAGTGAACAATAAAGATGTTTTCAAAATGAGATATCTATGCCGTGCTGTGGTCACAATTGCGCCACCAAGAAAATTCGATGACCTGGTCCAATGTTACCGCTGCCAAGATTTTGGACACACCAAGCGGTACTGCAATCTCCCGTTCAAGTGCGTCAAATGTGCCGGCAACCATAACACACTCGAGTGCACAAAACCTAGGGAAGACCCACCTAAATGCACACATTGCGGCGAGTCCCACACAGCTTCCTATAAAGGTTGCAGAATTTACTTGATTGCAAAGCAGAAGAATGGCCGCAAACCACCCAGACCGCAACCTAATACCAACGAGGTAAATGAAACGGCTAATCAAACCAACAGTCATACCCAACCTGGCCTCAGCTACGCAAATGCTGCCAAAACTCCATATGAATGCACTCAGGTCAATACCCACAGTGCAAACGAGATATCCATCCTTGCCAAAATAGGAGCTATGATGGAGAAAATTTTCGACCAATTCAGCATGCTTACACAGCTGCTTACCACCGTCGTGGCAAAGCTATGCAAATAGGTCTTAGAGCACCCATATTTAATACCAACGGTCTCTGCGCACAAAGGCCAGATATCGAACTTTTTATAAAAACTCAACCCGTGGACATTCTGCTGGTTTCAGAGACCCACTTCAACACCACACAATACCTCAAAATCCCTGGATATGAGCTAGTCACCGCAAATCGCCCAAGTGGATGCGCACGAGGGGATCAGCTATCTTGGTGAAATGTGGAATCAAGTTCACAGCACTTCCACCAATCGAACAAACCTGGATTCAGTGTGCCCAAATAAACAGGAGACCTGATAATTGGAGCAGTCTACATACCTCCACCCAACTCGGTAGACACTCAAATGTTCGAGCAGTTCTTCTCAGAACTGGGGCCAAGATTCATAGCAGCTGGCGATTACAACGCGAAAAATACTTGGTGGGGTTCGAGTTTAACAAACCCCAAGGGCAGAGCACTGCAACGCTGTCTTGGCTTAAGAAATCTGTGCGCCCACTCATCCGGAGAACCTACATACTGGCCTACTAACACCGGGGCAACACCTGACGTTCTCGACATCGCAAATCAGCAAAGGAATTAACCCGAACAAAATTGTGCTCCAAAACTCCATGGACCTATGCTCGGACCATTGCACAGTCATGATGCTGTTAAACTTGCCCGCCCACCTCACAAAAGGCCCTGCTAGGATTTTCTGTAAAAACACAAACATAAGTCGCTACCAAAAATTGATCGAAAGGACCTTCCAAGCAGGTAGCTCTTCAGGAGTAGGAAGTAGGGCATTGGGAGTTGCTTCTTTAATTTATATATAAGCCCGGTGTGCCAGACGCGATCAAAGGCTTGTTTGACGTCTAGGAATACGGCTGAGCATTAGCACCAACGGGCAACTGGATAACGAAATGGAAATCGACAATGAAGTTGAAAAGCTAACTAAGCTAATACATGAGGCAGCTTTCCAAGCAACACCGCCACCACTGCCTGGCCCCAGAAAAACTGCTCATCTCGAACGTCACCTTTGGGCTCCCGAAGTCGCTGCAGCAGTGCGTGAGAAACGCAGGCTCCGAAGAGTCTTCCACACATCCCGAAACCCGCTGGACAAAAGAGCACTCAATAGGGCAACCAAAGAACTAAAAGAGCTACTGATCGCCCTCCGCAACAAGGCCTTCGCGGAATATACAAAAGACCTCGAGCCGGGAGACGCGTCTAACAACCTATGGAGAGCTACGCGATACCTCAAAAGGACAATAAAGAGAATCGCCCCAATACTAGGTCCCAACAACATCTGGTGCAGATCGGAAGAAGCAAAAGCAGAGGCATTTGCCGACCACCTAAGCGCCACTTTCACCCCTGTGCTGACCTGCTCTCAGGAAAATCACGACTCTATAACTAACTTCATAGACATACCTTGCCAAATGGACTTGCCCATGCGTGAAGTTGATCCAGAAGAATTCATAGAGGAAGCCAGCAAACTTAAGCTCAGGAAAGCACCAGGATATGATGGCATAGGAGCAGCACCGATTAAGGCACTACCTTCTGTTGCCTGGAACCTCATCAGCCGTATTTTCAACAAATGCTTATTGCTTGGACATTTCCCACGCCAGTCGAAATGTGCTGAGTATATCATTCCAAGCATATAAGCTGAACACAGAACTCATACGCCAACAGTCTTTGTCAGTCTCTAAATACTCGAAAAAAATTTAAAAGATACTGCAATTAGAAGACGACGGCTAATCCTAACCATCAATCGATTCAGACAACACGCACACCTGAGCAATGTCATCGCTTAGTGGAGACAATCACCATGTCATTCGAGAGGAAGGAATACTGCTCAGCCGTATTCCTAGACGTCAAACAAGCCTTTGATCGCGTCTGGCACACCGGGCTTATATATAAATTAAAGAAGCAACTCCCAATGCCCTACTTCCTACTCCGGAAGAGCTACCTGCTTGGAAGGTCCTTCTACGTCAGGGTAGGCAGTGAAGAATCCAGGATCCTACCAGTAAATGCGGGAGTGCCGCAGGGAAGCGTACTTGGCCCAATCCTATACACTCTTTACACGGCAGACCTTCCTATCTACTATCACCAAGACCTGCTGGTTGCCACATATGCCGATGACACTGCATTCCTGGCACATGCTAAAGATGCATCGGATGCATCACTAATCCTCCAAGAACAGCTCAACTTGGTGAGTCCATGGCTGAAAAAGTGGTGCATAACAATCAACGCAGAAAAGTCCCAACACATCACCTTCGCATTGAAAAGAGACGACTGCCCACCAGTAACGTTGGATGGTCAAACTATGCCCAGATCGGATAAAGCCAAGTACCTGGGACTGACCATGGACAGGCGTCTAACCTGGGCCTCCCATACTCGAAATAAACGTAAGCAGTTGGATGCTAAGCTCGGAAAAATGTACTGGCTCCTGGGAAGCTTCTATACAACACGATGCTGAAACCAATATGGGCATACGGAATTCAAATTTGGGGCACAGCTAGCGCCTCCAACATCCAGAGAGTACAAAGCTTCCAATCCAAACTCCTACGCGTGATAACTGGTGCACCGTTCTATATGACCAACAAAATCCTACACCGTGAACTGGAGGTGGAGACGGTACTCGAGACCATTCAGAGCAGAGCGAGGAGCCACATGGAGAGGCTAAGCAACCACGAAAACAACCTAGCGATCAACCTGCTGGACAACAGCTTGCACACCAGAAGGCTTTAACGCCACTATCCACTGGACCTACCTTTCCGACTGAGCTGAGCAGCCCAAGACCCACACCGACATTCAGTCCGTACAAATTGTCTTGTCCAAATGTTAACGTCTAATCAAATTCAAATTTATTGTTTCTATAAATTGCATGTATAATCACATTTAGTATTTTTTCCCATATGTTAATGTTTGAACAAATTTAATAATTGTCCTCCGGAGAGATCTTAAATAAAGAACACTGAATCAAAAAGTAGAAATACTATCAAATTTTATTATAATAAATAAATAAATAGACATTGCCAGACAATCCCATAAGTTATGATATATTTTCATATGATATGAAAAATTTTAAATGTTGAGTTAATTTTTTTTTTTTTCATATAAATATTAAATAAATCCCATACGTTATGATATTTTTCATATGATATGAGAAATTTTGAATGTTGAGTAAATGTTTTTTTTTTTTCATATAAATATTAAATAAATCCCATACGTTATGATATATTTACATATGATATGAAAAATTTTAATGTTGATAAATTTTTTTTTTTTTCATATAAATATTAAATAAATCCCATACGTTATGATATATTTTCATATGATATGAGAAATTTTGAATGTTGAGTAAATTTTTTTTTTCATATAAATGGGCGATATTAAATAAATCCCATACGTTATGATATATCAATATATTTTCATATGATATAAGAAATTTTGAATGTTAAGTAAATTTTTTTTTTTTTCATATAAATTATGAAGATGACAGTTGGCATCGCCGTATTCATTTATTAAAGCTATATACATGTAAGGTACCATGGAGAGTTACAGAGGCTTAACAGCAGCAAGCGGACAGATGATCTTTAACAGCAGAGTTTAGCAGCAGAGCAACAGAGAGTACAGCAGACAGCAGAAGAGAAGAACACGAGAGAGAGACAGTTGAAGTTGCAGGGTACAGCAGGGTAAAAGCAAGTGAACCGAAGCAGCAGATCAAGACTTGAATATTTGTAACTTTTCAAAACTACATTAAATTAAATTAATAAATAAACTTAGTTAAGTAAGCCCACTCAACTCACGTTTGGGGGCTCGTCCTAATTTGGAAAGTGCAAGTTATTTGGAGTTGTCCGGAGGTGTCTCAAATTTGGCCAGAGCTCTGGCCTGACGAAGCACACAAACAAGTTTTAGTTTTGATCTATAAATACACATAGCAACACATTGGACAATTGGACAATAAATAACAAAAACTACAAAATCTACACAAACATCTCATTTTACATACCTTCGTGGATTTTTTCCATGATAAAACTTTTTCACAAATGCAAATACTTTTGTTTTGTTTACTTTGAAAGTCAAAGAAGCTTTCCCGCGTTTTTTTCGATAACCAATGCAACCCTAAAACAGCTGACTTTAAGTAAGCGTAAAACATTAAGGGCACTCCCTAAAAATTTTTAAAAATAATTTTTACACTTATTGGAATGTTTTTAATTAGAAACAAATAAAAAAAATCAGATTTTCCAAAAAAAAATTTTTTAATTTATGCCAAAATTTTGGGAATTTTACCCAATGTCCAAGTCGATTGGCAATTGCTGAAGAAATCGATGTAGAGAAGCAGATCGATGAATGGTTAGCAGCCGGAATCATACGTCCGTCTTCATCGAACTACGCTAGTCGCCTGGTACTAGTAAACAAAAAGGATGATACGCGGCGTATCTGCGTTGATTTTCGTAAGCTGAACCTAATGGTCTTAAAGGACTGTTTTCCTGTTCCGGTGATCGATGATGTGCTGGATAAATTGCAGAACGCCAAGTTGTTTACGGTGATGGATTTGGAGAACGGCTTCTTTCATGTCCCCATCGAAGAGGAGAGTAAAAAATACACTGCTTTTATCACGAAAACGGGTCTGTACGAATTCAACAGAGCCCCGTTCGGACTCCGCAATTCGCCAGCCGTTTTTATTCGCTATGTGAATCATATATTTCAAGAGTGTGGTATAAATATTAAATAAATCCCATACGTTATAATATATTTTCAAATGATATGAGAAATTTTGAATGTTGAGTAAATTTTTTTTCCATATAAATGGGCGATATTAAATAAATCCCATACGTTATGATATATATTTTCATATGATATATGTTAACGTTTGATCAAATTTAATAATTGTCCCTTGGATAGATCTTAAATAAAGTAAACAGAACCAAAAAAAAAAAAAAAAAAAAAAAAAAAAAAAAAAATATGATATATATTTTCATATGATATAAGATATTTTCAATGTTGAGTAAATTTTTTTTTTTTTCATATAAATATTAAATAAATCCCATACGTTATGATATATGTTCATATGATATGAGAAATTTTGAATGTTGATTAAATTTTTTTTTTTCATATAAATGGGCGATATTAAATAAATCCCATACGTTATGATATATATTTTCATATGATATGAGAAATTTTGAATGTTGAGTAAATTTTTTTTTTCATATAAATGGGCGATATTAAATAAATCCCATACGTTATGATATATATTTTCATATGATATAAGAAATTTTCAATGTTGAGTAAATTTTTTTTTTTTTCATATAAATATTAAATAAATCCCATACGTTATGATATATATTTTCATATGATATGAGAAATTTTGAATGTTGAGTAAATTTTTTTTTTCATATAAATGGGCGATATTAAATAAATCCCATACGTTATGATATATTTTCATATGATATGAAAAATTTTAAATGTTGAGTAAATTTTTTTTTTCCATATAAATATTAAATAAATCCCATACGTTATGACATATTTTCATATGATATGAAAAATTTTGAATGTTGAGTAAATTTTTTTTTTCATATAAATGGGCGATATTAAATAAATCCCATACGTTATGATATATATTTTCATATGATATGAGAAATTTTGAATGGTGAGTAAATTTTTTCATATAAATGGGCGATATTAAATAAATCCGATACGTTATGATATATATTTTCATATGATATGAGAAATTTTGAATGTTGAGTAAATTTTTTTTTTCATATAAATGGGCGATATTAAATAAATCCCATACGTTATGATATATATTTTCATATGAGATGAAAAATTTTAAATGTTGAGTAAATTTTTTTTTTGTTTTCATATAAATTATGAAGATGACAGTTGGCACCGCCGTATTCATTTATTAAAGCTAAATACATATTGCATTTTTCTTCTTTTGACCTTTGAATAGGTACAGTTGCGTCACTAAATAAATGACGATTCATTTGGCTACATTATGACGATCACAGTTGGAACCGCCGTTTTCGTTCTTTTAAGTTATATACATATAACATTATTTTTCCACCTTTCAATATGGACATTATGAAGATGACTGTTGGCACCGCCGTTTTCATTTATTAAAGTTATATACATATAACATTATTTTTCCACCTTTCAATATGGACAGTAGGAATCTCTTTAAGTATATATATTGCGTCACTAAATAAATGACGACTCATTTGGCTACATCATGACGATAACAGTTGGAAACGCCGTATTCGTTGTTTTAACTTATATTTATATATAAGTTTTTTTTTCACCCATTAAAATATGAAGAGTAGGAATCTATTAATGTAAATTCATTGCGTCACTAAAGAAATGACGATACATTTGGCTACCTAAAAAATGAGGATAGAAATTAACTTATTATTATATGAAATACTCTCCCATATAATAAAAGTACATCAGCAATTTTAAAAAAATCGAATCATCAAGCAAAGGATAAGCTTCAGTGGATCGCAGTATGGCAGCTGCTCAACCACTTACAACACCTTGCCTGTTACAAAAGTCGTTTACTTCGTCGTTTGATTCTAGGCTTTGTCATTGTATTAAATAATGTTTTAATAAGAACCAGGGATTGAAAATGCTATGCTACGTCGGAGTTTTTTTTGTTGCTCCCGCTACTGCTGTGATTTCGAACGGCTACGTAGCATAGCAGAGAGCACAAACGGAAAACGATTGCTCTTCTGCTCTGCTCCGTAGCATACATTGTCGGAGCACAGAGCAATAGCAAGAGCAAAAAATTTTCGATACGCTATTTGTAGTTGTAGCAATAGCACAAGCATTAAAAGCGAGATGAGAGCGGAGCAAACAAAATAAATTTGCCGACTTCCCTTACCTACATTATTCTATCGACTAGAGACTCTTCACCTTGGAGACCAGCTGCGGATATTGGTACGGCCTGTTGAGAAGTTTGCGTATCCCCACCATAAATTTTCAAGGTCCGAGGAGAAAATATCGACACAATAGTATATGTCATTCTCTTCTAGCCCATCTCCCATATCTCTGTGCGAAAGACTTCCATGGTAGTACGGCTATAAAACAGAAAAGAAAACTCTTCCGATACCTCTCGACGGCTTCTTTATGGTCGTTCCTGTTGCCAGGATGAGCACGAGGCCCATATTTAATAACAAACGGATACTCAACAGGTTACGGAATTGGAACCGCATTCCCTTTCGTTCAAAATTATTCAAGTGTTTTATTATTTATTATTTCATTTGACATTTTTAAAACTTGAAAATTTTCGGCTTTCGCCTTGAACTTAGGACCGACTAACTCGTGATCAACCACTGTTCACACTAAACCCTTCTCCACTTCAGTCCTCCAAGGTCTCATTCGATTATTTGCGGCTCCATGCAGGCTTACGCCAAACACTTCTAAGCACACCATTGTACCTTCCTACTCACTAAAGTTTCAAAATTTATATTATAAATAATATAAATCATCTACTTTAGCGGTAATGTATAGGTATACAACTTAAGCGCCATCCATTTTAAGGGCTAGTTGCTTCGGCTGGTGAATTGTTACACACTCCTTAGCGGATTTCGACTTCCATGATCACCGTCCTGCTGTTTTAAGCAACCAACGCCTTTCATGGTTTCTGTATGAGTTGTTAATTTGGGCACCGTAACATTACGTTTGGTTCATCCCACAGCGCCAGTTCTGCTTACCAAAAGTGGCCCACTGGGCACAAGTTAAGGTTCTTACCCATTTAAAGTTTGAGAATAGGTTAAGTTCGTTTCGACACTAAGGCCTCTAATCATTCGCTTTACCAGATAAGATTATTTTATATAACATTTAAATGCACCAGCTATCCTGAGGGAAACTTCGGAAGGAACCAGCTACTAGATGGTTCGATTGGTCTTTCGCCCCTATACTCAATTCTGACAATCGATTTGCACGTCAGAACTGTTTCGGTCTTCCATCAGGGTTTCCCCTGACTTCAACCTGATCAAGTATAGTTCACCATCTTTTGGGTCACAGCATATATGCTCAAGGTACGTTCCAGTTAGAGGTATAAATAATATAAATACCATTATACATAACTATATAGAACGCCCCGGGATTGTATGAACTATCTATGAATAGTTAAAAAACTAATCCCATTATTAGTCAAGTTAATTATGCTATTAGGTTTATATCCCAATAACTTGCACATATGTTAGACTCCTTGGTCCGTGTTTCAAGACGGGTCCCGAAGGTATCCTGAATCTTTCGCATTGTTAATCATACAAGTGCATATAATAAACACAGAAAATCAATGATAATCATGCTATTATATAATTCCGAAAAATTAACGCACTGTATTCATATAAATCTTTATCTTTATCAAATTAATGACATTTATTCTATGTTAAAATGCAAGTGCACTCCTCGGTAGATGAGTTGTCTAAGTGGCCCAGTCATTTAGTCAACTGAACAACGAAGATCCGGGTTCGAATCCCAGGCTACTGTATGGATGTAGTTTTTGTCTAATCCGAAGGCCTTAGTTGCCAGTGCTTGTAAAATATAGTTAGGTTGATAGTTTATAACTATATCCTATACTTTAATAATAATAATAAAATGCAAGCAAAATAATTTAAATAAACTATAAGTCATATTTTATGATAAATTTGGTTTATGTTAATAGATTACAATGTCCTTATATGGAAAAAATGCACACTATTATTATAATATTATTAAAATATCAAAACTCTAATGATGAATTTTCCATAATGGATATTTAGGTTCATCGGGCTTAACCTCTAAGCAGTTTCACGTACTATTTAACTCTCTATTCAGAGTTCTTTTCAACTTTCCCTCGCGGTACTTGTTTACTATCGGTCTCATGGTTATATTTAGTTTTAGATGGAGTTTACCACCCACTTAGTGCTGCACTATCAAGCAACACGTCTATTTGCTCGCCGCTACTAAGAAAATCCTTGTTAGTTTCTTTTCCTCCCCTAATTAATATGCTTAAATTCACGGGGTAGTCCCATATGAGTTGAGGTTGTATACACACACAATATACACACAATTATTTTTTCATTTCACATTATTAATAAGATAGATATTCCTCAGTATCATTTGATTTGAAAAAGAAAATTATACATCTTCGTTTTTCTCATACATATCTGAGCCAATGTGTTTCAATTATTATTAATATTATGAATATACATATATATCAAATAATATACCATATGCTTTAATATTTCGTAAAATATTAAAACAACTTATTTAGCATAGTCTTACAACCCTCAACCATATGTAGTCCAAGCAGCACTCTAAAATTAATTAAAGTACCATAACAGCATGGACTGCGATATGCGTTCAAAATGTCGATGTTCATGTGTCCTGCAGTTCACACGATGACGCACAGTTTGCTGCGTTCTTCATCGACCCATGAGCCGAGTGATCCACCGCTTAGAGTGATTATTAAATTGTTTGTTTATTTCATTACGTCAATAATATTTTTATTGAAAGAAATTAAAAATACACCATTTTACTGGCATATATCAATTCCTTCAATAAAATCTTAACCCAAACGAATGCTGCGAAATGTCTTAGTTAACAATAGTGATTGAATACTGGACTTGACAAAATTTAAAAACTTAAAATTTAAAGTAAACTATCAATTTATGTAAAACGTTAACCTTAAATGCAGGTACAACATTGTACATTTGGGATGTTGCTTTAACCAATGTATGCCCAAACCAACAATGGCCAATACATTACGCAACGCCTGTATATTATGGTACATATACACGTAGATAAATAACGATATACAAAAATCATTGAATAGGGATTCCCGGAGAGAAGGAAAATAACCCAATCTTCATTCGTTGAATTCAAAATATTAACTGATTTTATTTCAAGAATTGTTGTGTATATAAATGAATTCTTAGACTCTAGGCAACAATTGTTCTTAAAAATACTTATTCTAATGACCCACGCTTTCGGGGTTTGAAAATTGTTTATATTTCATGCTCAGTGTTGGCTACTTGATACCGCGCCACTGTTTCGTTTTGTATATTTCTTGGTGCATCTGATTTGGTGAAGCCATTTCAGATGAACACGATGTTTAATCTTAAACATTCTGCAAAGGGCCGCCAAATGCGACGATTTGGATTCTTTTATTTTTATTAAGTTGTCTTAAACAAATTATTATTATTAATATTATCATTAGTAAGATAATTGTTGTTAGAGAAGCATAAAAGCTACATGTTGGACTGACTTTCTATTCTTTCCTATTCTGCCGTATGGTTTACTAAATTGGCTTCTACTAAATTTTATATTATATTTGGCAAATTACTAATATCGCCCAAATGCTTTATAATTTCTGTTTCGGGATATCTACCCACTCCTGATGTGTATTACTGTGTTGACTTCTAGCCTTTTTATATGGTGTAAACTTTAAAGACCTACTACTTCTACCTTTCGGTTTAAGCCAATGTGGCTTTTGCTCCACTGTTTTGACATTTCGCTGATAGCTGAACTTTGAGCGGTTATTCTGCTTTAATGTTGTCCCTTTATTTTGCAATACCTGTTCTTTTTCTAATACAGACTCGGACAATTTTTTAACGGAATCTTTTTTTACATTATTTTTTAAATTATCTTTATCTATTTCTACCATTGCCATTGGAACATTCCTTTTTTGTATTGGCTCTGGGATATATAATTTTTCTTCCCCAGTTTTTACTTTACCTCCAATGGTAGGTCCTGCCGGGGGCCATAAACTTATTTTTTGAGTTTTGTTGTTGAGTTTGTTTGGCATTGTATTTTTTTTATTTTGAGATTTACTTTTTTTGTTCTCCCAACGTTGCTTAAAACCTGTGACATCTATTGTTGTTGCCACTACAGATTTATTCTGATTTGATTCGGTGCATCCCGAGACGATCCAAACAAATTGAGTATTTTGACCTAGCAGGCCATCAATCTTTCTAATTCCCCCTTTTAAGATGTGGGTATAAACGTTTACCCCCATTATTATATCAACCTTACCAGGTTTATTAAAAGAAGGATCAGCTAGCACGTAAGTTTGCCATTTTGACATATCCACGTTTGCTATTTTTAATGGAACAGCTTTCGTTAACTTTGGCAACACAATTGCCTCTACCTTAAGATGCCTTTTCCAGGGATTTCGCGTCTTTACATCTATTTTTACCTTATATTTTGATTTTTTGGCTTTAATTGAGGACAGGCCACTTATTTCTGTATTTTGTTTAATTTTAAGTAATTTTAATATTTGAGCGGCCTCTTCGGACAAAATGGTGCTCTGTGAACCACAATCAATAAGGGCTCTTAGAGTCTTATATCCCCCATTTACATTTTTTACTTGTATTACAGATGTGGCCAACAGTGTTGGTTGTGCCGTTACACAAGTATTAATACTCTCCTGTTTTTCTTCAAATTG
Source organism: Drosophila willistoni (assembly GCF_018902025.1). Lineage (NCBI taxonomy): Eukaryota > Metazoa > Arthropoda > Insecta > Diptera > Drosophilidae > Drosophila > Drosophila willistoni. The sequence continues at coordinate 33,933 of NW_025814623.1, read as the reverse complement.
GAGTAAGGTATGGTGTCCCTTACTGCACAATGAACAGACCATTTCATTAGTGGTTCAAGCATCTTGTGCACAGGTGTACTTTTTTAGCTGTTTCATACCTTTCCGTAGGTGTCAATCCTTTAAACTTATAGCACTTATACGCTTTATGCCCGGCAATTTTGCAAATCGGACATTTAGCTTCGAGTTCCGCATAATTTAAAACAGTTTGTAGCGGTTTTTTCTCTTCTTCGCTCATGGCACTTAACGAGCAATATCTTTGCTCCAAGTATTCCATGACATCAGATAGCTTTTGAATTTCCCTTGTTTTTCTAATTTGGCTCTCATACAATTATAGAGCCTCTCTATATATGTGTTGAGCGAATATTACGTCAACTTCATCGGATAAATTTGCTTTAATTTAATTAAGTGTATTGACTCATTAATTATGTCAATCACATCCCTAACATTTTTCGCGGATTCATTGTTGATCATCGGTAAATCAACGATCCGACTTAATTGTTCGGAAAATACCCTCCGATTGTTTTCATAGCGCTTGGTTAAGAGTTCCCAAGCGGCACTATAATTGTCAGCTGAACCTGACAGTAAATGAGCCACCATGCTCCTCGCTTCTCCCTTTAATGCGGATTTTAAATAATTGAATTTAAGAGTAAGACTTAAATCTTCTCTATTCTCAATTAATTCTGCAAATAACTCTACAAACAGGTCCCATTCTCTTGGCTCTCCAGAGAATGTGGGTACCTGAATCTTTGGCAACACCGGTAGTTCGCCTCTCACGGTTACATTCTCAATCTTAACATTTTCCATATTGCTCATTTCCATTTCTAGCATTGACAATGCGATATTAAATAAATTCCAAACGTTATAATATATATTTTCATATGAGATGAAAAATTTTAAATGTTGAGTAAATTTTTTTTTGTTTTTATATAAATTATGAAGATTACAGTTGGCACCGCCGTATTCATTTATTAAAGCTAAATACATATTGCATTTTTTTTCTTTTGACCTTTTAATAGGTATAGAAGGAATCTCTTAAAAAATATATATTGCGTCACTAAACAAATGACGATTCATTTAGCTACATTATGACGATCACAGTTGGAACCGCCGTTTTCGTTCTTTTAAGTTATATACATATAACATTATTTTTCCACCTTTCAATATGGACATTATGAAGATGACAGTTGGCACCGCCGTTTTCATTTATTAAAGTTATATACATATAACATTATTTTTCCACCTTTCAATATGGACAGTAGGAATCTCTTTAAGTATATATATTGCGTCACTAAATAAATGACGATTCATTTGGCTACATCATGACGATAACAGTTGGAAACGCCGTATTCGTTGTTTTAACTTATATTTATATATAAGTTTTTTTTTCACCCATTAAAATATGAAGAGTAGGAATCTCTTAATGTAAATTCATTGCGTCACTAAAGAAATGACGATACATTTGGCTACCTAAAAAAAAGAGGATAGAAATGAACTTATTATTATATGAAATACTCCCATATAATAAAAGTACATCAGCAATTTAAAAAAAATCGAATCATCAAGCAAAGGATAAGCTTCAGTGGATCGCAGTATGGCAGCTGCTCAACCACTTACAACACCTTGCCTGTTACAAAAGTCGTTTACTTCGTCGTTTGATTCTAGGCTTTGTCATTGTATTAAATAATGTTTTAAAAAGTAACTAGCGCGGCACCATGTGATCGAAGATTCTCCCAATTTACTATGTTACAAATAACATTGGCATCACATCCATTGTCGTTTATAAAATAAACTTTTAATGGTTTAGAAGCCATACAATGCAAATTGCCCCTTATTCATCATTACAGTCCAGCACGGATACGACCTTAGAGGCGTTCAGGCATAATCCAACGGACGTAGCGTCATACCACTGTTCACTCGAACAAGTATTGTGCCATTGGTCCGTACCTGGGGTTCCTCTCGTACTACGCAGGAATGCTGTCGCAACAACGTTTTGTCATTAGTAGGGTAAAACTAACCTGTCTCACGACGGTCTAAACCTAGCTCACGTTCCCTTGCATGGATGAACAATCCAACGCTTGGTGAATTTTGCTTCACAATGATAGGAAGAGCCGACATCGAAGGATCAAAAAGCGACGTCGCTATGAACGCTTGGCCGCCACAAGCCAGTTATCCCTATGGTAACTTTTCTGACACCTCTTGTTAAAAACTTTTAAAACCAAAAGGATCGATAGGCCGAGCTTTTGCTGTCCCTGTGTGTACTGAACACCGAGATCAAGTCAGCATTTGCCCTTTTGCTCTATGTGCGGTTTCTGTCCGCACTGAGCTGGACTTGAGACACCTCCGTTATTATTTGAGAGATGTACCGCCCCAGTCAAACTCCCTACCTGGCAATGTCCTTGAATTGGATCATACCTGAATAATTGGAGTTATACCAAATATTTCAAATTAAAAATACATAAATGCACTCTCTCATTAAAGAATTTGTTTGCGATTATATACCAAACTCGTGATACTTTGATCAAGAAGCTTGCATCAAAACCCAATACCATAAGATATAATAAATATATCCGTATAATGGATAGGAAATGATACAAGTTCCATGTAATCAAGTAAGTAAGGAAACAATAAGAGTAGTGGTATTTCATTGGCGATATCAAACACGAGGAATAATATCTCCTACTTATTCTACACCTCTTATGTCTCCTTACACTGCCAGGTAAGAGTCAAGCTCAAAAGGGTCTTCTTTCCCCGCTAATTATTCCAAGCCCGTTCACTTGGCTGTGGTTTTGCTAGATAGTAGATAGGGACAGTAGGAATCTCGTTAATCCATTCATGCGCGTCACTAATTAGATGACGAGGCATTTGGTAATTTTTTTTTTTTCTTTTTTTGATCGCCGAGGTAGGAAATCTTCTAAAAGATACGAGCAACCAACTACTGGACAATCTCATATGCACGATTCGCTGCATCATCGGGACAATGAAGTCCCAAAGCGCCTACGTACTAAAACCACCTCTTTTTGACAATGCGATGTTTGTACCTTTTTAGATGGAATGCCAAGGTAGCACAATGCCAAGGTTAGTACATCTAGCTTCGAGTATACCCAGCACAATACATGAAATATTTGAGGGACGTCACTCGGCCATTTACTGCTCTGACGCTGATGAGTTTGGTATCTTCAGCGATGAGGAGATCTTTTGCAATCAATCGTTTTACCGGCTGACCACTCCAGATTCCTCTCCAGTTGAGTGTAACGGAATTAAACTCGATTAAAAGAGTCATAGTTACTTCCGCTGTTGACCCGCGCTTACTTGAATTTCTTCACTTTGACATTCAGAGCACTGGGCAGAAATCACATTGTGTAAACACCCGCTAGGGCCATCACAATGCTTTGTTTTAATTAGACAGTCGGATTCCCCAAGTCCGTGCCAGTTCTGAATTGATTGTTAATTGATAATCGTTATAATTTAAAAGAACTAATTAAAAATTAGTATTCTTAAAAATTTTAGCAAGAAAGTTCCACAATTGGCTACGTAACTAACTATCCGGGGAACAGATAACTATCATAAATGATAAAAACTCTATTTACCCAGAACGAGCACATAAACCATGTTATTGTTTTCCAATCAAGCCCGACTATCTCAATCTTCAAAGCCAATCCTTATCCCGAAGTTACGGATCTAATTTGCCGACTTCCCTTACCTACTTTATTTTATCGACTAGAGACTCTTCACCTTGGAGACCAGCTGCGGATATTGGTACGGCCTGTTGAGAAGTTTGCGTATCCCCACCATCAATTTTCAAGGTCCGAGGAGAAAATATCGACACAAGAGTATATGTCATACTCTTCTAGCCCATCTCCCATATCTCTCTGCGAAAGACTTCCATGGTAGTACGGCTATAAAACAGAAAAGAAAACTCTTCCGATACCTCTCGACGGCTTCTTTATGGTCGTTCCTGTTGCCAGGATGAGCACGAGGCCCATATTTAATAACAAACGGAGACTCAACAGGTTACGGAATTGGAACCGCATTCCCTTTCGTTCAAAATTATTCAAGCGTTTTATTATTTATTATTTCATTTGACATTTTTAAAACTTGAAAATTTTCGACTTTCGCCTTGAACTTAGGACCGACTAACTCGTGATCAACCACTGTTCACACTAAACCCTTCTCCACTTCAGTCCTCCAAGGTCTCATTCGATTATTTGTTACTACCACCAAGATCTGTACCAATAGCGGCTCCATGCAGGCTTACGCCAAACACTTCTAAGCACACCATTGTACCTTCCTACTGACTAAAGTTTCAAAATTTATTATAAATAATATAAATCATCCACTTTAGCGGTAATGTATAGGTATACAACTTAAGCGCCATCCATTTTAAGGGCTAGTTGCTTCGGCAGGTGAGTTGTTACACACTCCTTAGCGGATTTCGACTTCCATGATCACCGTCCTGCTGTTTTAAGCAACCAACGCCTTTCATGGTTTTTGTATGAGTTGTTAATTTGGGCACCGTAACATTACGTTTGGTTCATCCCACAGCGCCAGTTCTGCTTACCAAAAGTCGCCCACTGGGCACAAGTTAAGGTTCTTACCCATTTAAAGTTTGAGAACAGGTTAAGTTCGTTTCGACACTAAGGCCTCTAATCATTCGCTTTACCGATAAGATTATTTTATATAACATTTAAATGCACCAGCTATCCTGAGGGAAACTTCGGAAGGAACCAGCTACTAGATGGTTCGATTGGTCTTTCGCCCCTATATTCAATTCTGACAATCGATTTGCACGTCAGAACTGTTTTGGTCCTCCATCAGGGTTTCCCCTGACTTCAACCTGATCAAGTATAGTTCACCATCTTTCGGGTCACAGCATATATGCTCAAGGTACGTTCCAGTTAGAGGTATAAATAATATAAATATCATTATACATAACTATATAGAACGCCCCGGGATTGTATGAATTATCTATAAATAGTTAAAAAACTAATCCCATTATTAGTCAAGTTAATTATGCTATTAGGTTTATATCCCAATAACTTGCACATATGTTAGACTCCTTGGTCCGTGTTTCAAGACGGGTCCCGAAGGTATCCTGAATCTTTCGCATTGTTAATCATACAAGTGCATATAATAAACACAGAAAATCAATGATAATCATGCTATTATATAATTCCGAAAAATTAACGCAATGTATTCATATAAATCTTTATCTTTATCAAATTAATGACATTTATTCTATGTTAAAATGCAAGTGCACTCCTCAGTAGATGAGTTGTCTAAGTGGCCCAGTCATTTAGGTTGATAGTTTATAACTATATCCTATACTTTAATAATAATAATAATAATAAAATGCAAGCAAAATAATTTAAATAAACTATAAGTCATATTTTATGATAAATTTGGTTTATGTTAATAGATTACAATGTCCTTATATGGAAAAAATGCACACTATTATTATAATATTATTAAAATATTAAAACTCTAATGATGAATTTTCCATAATGGATATTCAGTTTCACGTACTATTTAACTCTCTATTCAGAGTTCTTTTCAACTTTCCCTCGCGGTACTTGTTTACTATCGGTCTCATGGTTATATTTAGTTTTAGATGGAGTTTACCACCCACTTAGTGCTGCACCATCAAGCAACACGACTCTTTGGAAACACCATCTAGTAATCATTAACGTTATATGGGCCTGGCACCCTCTATGGGTAAATGGCCTCATTTAAGAAGGACTTAAATCGTTAATTTCTCATACTAGAATATTGATGCTCCATACACTGCATCTCACATTTGCCATAAAGACAAAGTGACTTAGTGCTGAACTATTTTCTTTTCGCTCGCCGCTACTAAGAAAATCCTTGTTAGTTTCTTTTCCTCCCCTAATTAATATGCTTAAATTCACGGGGTAGTCCCATATGAGTTGAGGTTGTATACACACACAATATACACACAATTATTTTTTCATTTCACATTATTAATAAGATAGACATTCCTCAGTATCATTTGATTTGAAAAAGAAAATTATACATCTTCGTTTTTCTCATTTCAATTATTATTAATATTATGAATATACATATATATCCAATAATATACCATATGCTTTAATATTTCGTAAAATATTAAAACAACTTATTTAGCATAGTCTTACAACCCTCAACCATATGTAGTCCAAGCAGCACTCTAAAATTAATTAAAGTACCATAACAGCATGGACTGCGATATGCGTTCAAAATGTCGATGTTCATGTGTCCTGCAGCTCACACGATGACGCACAGTTTGCTGCGTTCTTCATCGACCCATGAGCCGAGTGATCCACCGCTTAGAGTGATTATTAAATTGTTTGTTTATTTCATTACGTCAATAATATTTTTATTGAAAGAAATTAAAAATACACCATTTACTGGCATATATCAATTCCTTCAATAAAATCTTACCCCAAACGAATGCTGCGAAATGTCTTAGTTAACATGAGTGATTGAATACTGGACTTGACAAAATTTAAAAACTTGAAATTTAAAGTAAACTATCAATTTATGTAAAACGTTAACCTTAAATGCAGGTACAACATTGTACATTTGGGATGTTGCTTTAACCAATGTATGCCCAAACCAACAATGGCCAATACATTACGCAACGCCTGTATATTATGGTACATATACACGCAGATAAATAAAGATATACAAAAATCATTGAATAGGGATTCCCGGAGAGAAGGAAAATAACCCAATCTTCATTCGTTGAATTCAAAATATTAACTGATTTTATTTCAAGAATTGTTGTGTATATAAATGAATTCTTAGACTCTAGGCAACAATTGTTCTTAAAAATACTTATTCTAATGACCCACGCTTTCGGGGTTTGAAAATTGTTTATATTTCATGCTCAGCGTTGGCTACTTGATACCGCGCCACTGTTACAATCTTAAGTGTTTTCCACAGAGTGTGGATGCATGTTTTGTTTGGTTTTAAGCAATAATTGTCATATGAATCTTTATGACTTATTTTTGTGTTATGTTTTTGTTTCGTTTTGTATATTTCTTGGTGCATCTGATTTGGTGAAGCCATTTCAGATGAACACGATGTTTAATCTTAAACATTCTGCAAAGGGCCGTCAAATGCGACGATTTGGATTCTTTTATTTTTATTAAGTTGTCTTAAAAAAATTATTATTATTAATATTATCATTAGTAAGATAATTGTTTTTAGAGAAGCATAAAAGCTACATGTTGGACTGACTTTCTATTCTTTCCTATTCTGCCGTATGGTTTACTAAATTGGCTTCTACTAAATTTTATATTATATTTGGCAAATTACTGATATCGCCCAAATGCTTTATAATTTCTGTTTCGGGATATCTACCCACTCCTGATATGTATTACTGTGTTGACCTCTAGCCTTTTTATATGGTGTAAACTTTAAAGACCTACTACCTCTACCTTTCGGTTTAAGCCAATGTGGCTTTCGCTCCACTGTTTTGACATTTCGCTGATAGCTGAACTTTGAGCGGTTATTCTGCTTTAATGTTGTCCCTCTATTTTATACCTGTTGTTTTTCTAATACAGACTCGGACAATTTTTTAACGGAATCTTTTTTTACATTATTTTTTAAATTATCTTTATCTATTTCTACCATTGCCATTGGAACATTCCTTTTTTGTATTGGCTCTGGGATATATAATTTTTCTTCCCCAGTTTTTACTTTACCTCCAATGTGAGGTCCTGCCGGGGGCCATAAACTTATTTTTTGAGTTTTGTTGTTGAGTTTGTTTGGCATTGTATTTTTTTCATTTTGAGATTTACTTTTTTTGTTCTCCCAACGTTGCTTAAAACCTGTGACATCTATTGTTGTTGCCACTACAGATTTATTCTGATTTGATTCGGTGATCCAACCAAATTGAGTATTTTGACCTAGCAGGACATCAATCTTTCTAATTCCCCCTTTTAAGATGTGGGTATAAACGTTTACCCCCATTATTATATCAACCTTACCAGGTTTATTAAAAGAAGGATCAGCCAGCACGTAAGTTTGCCATTTTGACATATCCACGTTTGCTATTTTTAATGGAAGAGCTTTCATTAACTTTGGCAACACAATTGCCTCTACCTTAAGATGCCTTTTCCAGGGATTTCGCGTCTTTACATCTATTTTTACCTTATATTTTGATTTTTTGGCTTTAATTGAGGACAGGCCACTTATTTCTGTATTTTGTTTAATTTTAAGTAATTTTAATATTTGAGCGGCCTCTTCGGACAAAATGGTGCTCTGTGAACCACAATCAATAAGGGCTCTTAGAGTCTTATATCCCCCATTTACATTTTTTACTTGTATTACAGCTGTGGCCAACAGTGTTGGTTGTGCCGTTACACAAGTATTAATACTCTCCTGTTTTTCTTCAAAATGGAGTAAGGTATGGTGTCCCTTACTGCACAATGAACAGACCATTTCATTAGTGGTTCAAGCATCTTGTGCACAGGTGTACTTTTTTAGCTGTTTCATACCTCTCCTCATACGCTTTATGCCCGGCAATTTTGCAAATCGGACATTTAGCTTCGAGTTCCGCATAATTTAAAACAGTTTGTAGCGGTTTTTTCTCTTCTTCGCTCATGGCACTTAGCGAGCAATATCTTTGCTCCAAGTATTCCATGACATCAGATAGTTTTGAATTTCCCTTGTTTTTCTAATTTGGCTCTCATACAATTGTAGAGCGTCTCTATCTATGTGTTGAGCGAATATTACGTCAACTTCATCGGATAAATTTGCTTTAATTTTAATTAAGTGAATTGACTCATTAATTATGTCAATCACATCCCTAACATTTTTCGCGGATTCATTGTTGATCATCGGTAAATCAACGATCCGACTTAATTGTTCGGAAAATACCCTCCGATTGTTTTCATAGCGCTTGGTTAAGAGTTCCCAAGCGGCTTTATAATTGTCAGATGAACCTGACAGTAAATGAGCCACCATGCTCCTCGCTTCTCCCTTTAATGCGGATTTTAAATAATTGAATTTAAGAGTAAGACTTAAATCTTCTCTATTCTCAAATAATTCTGCAAATAACTCTACAAACAGGTCCCATTCTCTTGGCTCTCCAGAGAATGTGGGTACCTGAATCTTTGGCAACACCGGTAGTTCGGCTCTCACGGTTACATTCTCAATCTTAACATTTTCCTTATTGCTCATTTTCATTTCTAGCATTGACAATGAATTTCGGACATCAAGTTGTAAATCATCCATTATATTCTTAACTTTTGCATCACTTGTTAATACTTGACATGAAATAATGTTAATACTCATATGAATCTTTATGACTTATTTTTGTGTTATGTTTTTGTTTCGTTCTGTATATTTCTTGGTGCATCTGATTTAGTTAAGCCATTTCAGATGAACACGATGTTTAATCTTAAACAATCATTTTCAATCTCCGATCGGAATACATAATTTAAGAAGAGTTAATATATTTTTTTCTACCGTCAATTGTTATATATTTATACTCAATTTACTTTATTTAAATTTAATTTAATTTTTCAAATCAAATATTGTAGTAAATCGACTTCCACTGATCAGATTTAATAATAATAATAATCAATTTCATTTTCATTTTATGCTCTCATCTTCAATTTCATTTTCATTTTATATATATTTATATTAATTTGGTATTTATTTATTTTAATAACGGTTGGAAAATACAATAATTATCCTTCCGCAGGTTCACCTACGGAAACCTTGTTACGACTTTTACTTCCTCTAAATAATCAAACAAACCTAACACGCAAGGCGTCACAGTGATCACGTCCGGAGACCTCACTAAATAATTCAATCGGTAGTAACGACGGGCGGTGTGCACAAAGGGCAGGGACGTAATCAATGCGAGTTAATGACTCACACTTACTAGGAATTCCAAGTTCATGTGAACAGTTTCAGTTCACAATCCCAAACATGAAAGTGGTTCAGCGGTTTACCCGGACCTCTCGGTCTAGGAAATACACGTTGGTACTTTTATTGTAGCCACGAACTAAGAACGGCCATGCACCACCACCCATAGATTCGAGAAAGAGCTATCAATCTGTCATACACACTTATGTTCGGACCTGGTAAGTTTTCCCGTGTTGAGTCAAATTAAGCCGCAGGCTCCACTCCTGGTGGTGCCCTTCCGTCAATTCCTTTAAGTTTCAGCTTTGCAACCATACTTCCCCCGGAGCCCAAAAGCTTTGGTTTCCCGGGAAGCGACTGAGAGAGCCATAAAAGTAGCTACACCCACTTGCTAGCTGGCATCGTTTATGGTTAGAACTAGGGCGGTATCTGATCGCCTTCGAACCTCTAACTTTCGTTCTTGATTAATGAAAACATCTTTGGCGAATGCTTTCGCTTAAGTTAGTCTTACGACGGTCCAAGAATTTCACCTCTCGCGTCGTAATACTAATGCCCCCAAACTGCTTCTATTAATCATTACCTCTTGATCTGAAAACCAATGAAAGCAGAACAGAGGTCCTTTTTCATTATCCCATGCACAGAATATTCAGGCATTTGAAGCCTGCTTTAAGCACTCCAATTTGTTCAAAGTAATTGTACCGGCCCACAAAAACACTCGATTAAGAGCACTAATGTAGGTTTTAAATAGGAGGAATATATAAAAAATACAAGTACTTAATTACATATAAGAACTCCACCGATAATACGCTTACATACATAAAGGTATAGTACTAACTACAAATGTATGTACTACCCCGTATGAAGCACAAGTTCAACTACGAACGTTTTAACCGCAACAACTTTAATATACGCTATTGGAGCTGGAATTTCCGCGGCTGCTGGCACCAGACTTGCCCTCCAATTGGTCCTTGTTAAAGGATTAAAAGTATACTCATTCCAATTACAGGGCCTCGGATATGAGTCCTGTATTGTTATTTTTCGTCACTACCTCCCCGAGCTGGGAGTGGGTAATTTACGCGCCTGCTGCCTTCCTTAGATGTGGTAGCCGTTTCTCAGGCTCCCTCTCCGGAAACGAACCCTTATTCCCCGTTACCCGTTGCAACCATGGTAGTCCTAGATACTACCATCAAAAGTTGAAAGGGCAGACATTTGAAAGATCTGTCGTCGGTACAAGACCATACGATCTGCATGTTATCTAGAGTTCAACCAATATAACGATCAATTGATCGCTTGGTTTTAGTCTAATAAAAGCACACGTCCCAGAAGGTCTGTGTTTTAATTGCATGTATTAGCTCTAGAATTACCACAGTTATTCAAGTAACTGTTAACGATCTAAGGAACCATAACTGATATAATGAGCCTTTTGCGGTTTCACTATTAATTCGTGTGTACTTAGACATGCATGGCTTAGACATGCAGGCAATCATATAACTACTGGCAGGATCAACCAGAATAATGTTATTTATTAAATGTGTTGTTAAAATAACGATAAGTTTTATGATTTTTAACAAACACATACTTATAAATATTTAAATTATGATATATTTTTGAATAAAATAAATTAATCACATTTGCTTTAATTTTGCTCATTTCAAAAGAAAATAAACATTTGTATTTTGATATTAAATTTAAAATTTAACTTGAATTTGACATTTAATGCGTGAAATTATATATCAAGTAAAACCATCATTCACATTAAGTGAGATGAGTGTTTTATAATTATAAGAAATTAATTCAATAATAATAATTTGATTTCAATAATGGAAAAATTTTTGCTTTATATAAGTGACATATTATTTAAGTTGCAAACATAACAAGATTTATGATGCATACTTATTTACTCTTCTTATATAAAAGGTTAAAGATTATGAACAATTAAACTAAGAACTAAATGCCCATACCATCAAATTTCATTATAATATATAAATAAATAGACATTGCCGATTATAAATGCATAAGACATATGTGTTTAAGAATTTTACCAATATTACATAGTTTTTTTTTGTACTTTTTTTTTTTTTTTTTTAACGGGGATTTCCTATTTACATTCTGTCCGATTTGTGGACAATAAGTAAATTATGGGGCGTGACAGTGACTTAGGGAATTGAATTTTACAACAAATATAACAGACTATGATGTTTAGGCAAAATCATCGTTAAGGTTAGGGTATTTAGGGTTATGTTGGTGGGGGGAAGGGTGGCGTTGGTGGTGAGAGCCAGTGAGCTGATCACTCCTCGCGGTCTGGTAGGTCCAATGGATGGAGTCTTCTTAGGCGGCGGGTGGTAGTGCTGTTGTGTAGAAGATTTATGGCCAGCTGGTTGGGGTGCCTGTCGAGACGCTCCAGATGAGCCTTGCTGAGCCTAGCTATTTCGTCCTGAACCCAGGGCATTTTGAGTTCCTCGTGGATCTCTAAGTTGGTGGTGTATATATGCGCATTCGATATTATTCTGAGAGCCTTGTTCTGGAAGGTCTGAATGAGATCACAATTTTTGCGGCTGGCTGTACCCCAGATTGGAATCCCATATGTCCACATGGGCTTCATGATGGACTTATAAATAAGCATCTTCATGCGCAGCCGCAGTGTCGACCTTCTGCCTATGAGCCACATGTAGCTTTTGAGCCTTAAATCCAGCAATAGCCTCTTGTTTTTCAAGTGAGACTTCCAGGGCAGTCTCCTGTCCAGAGTGACACCCAGATATTTGGCATAGTCGGAAGAAGGTATTATGCATCCATCCAGCTGGACGGGGGGACAGTATCCTCTTTTTAGGGTGAATGTAACTTGTGCTGATTTCTCTGTGTTAACCGCCATGTTCCATCTTTGCAGCCATGCACCAGTGGAATCAATTTGCTTTTGCATTAGATTGCCAGCAGTCTGTGACGATTGATCCACGGTTAAAAAAGCAGTATCGTCTGCATACGTGGCTGTGAGCACTCTTGGGACTTCGGTTGTCGGCATGTCGGCATGTCGGCTGTGTACAGAGTGTACAAGACTGGGCCCAGAACGCAGATATTGCATCTCCGCATCTCACATAGAACATTCTGTCCTTAGGTAATGTGTAGCCATAGGTAATGTGGCGCTGGTAGTGCGATCTTCAATTTGTACAACAGCCCAATGTGCCAAACTCTGTCGAATGCCTTTTTGACGTCAAGAAAGACTGCGTTGCAGTATTTCTTCTCCTCAAATGGTTTCAGTATTTTGTCCGTGATCCTATGGCACTGCTCGGGTGTACCATGGCACTCTCTGAAGCCAAACTGTTGATCAGGGATCAAACCGGCCTCGTCCAGTGTTGATCGTACTCTACGCAAAAATAGCCTCTCAGCTATTTTGGAGAATACGGCCAACAAACTGATCAGACGATAGGAGGCGAGATTGGCTGCAGGTTTCCCAGGTTTTGGGATCAGGATTATTTCGGCGCACTTCCACTGGGTGGAAAAGTGTCCTATCAGGAAGCATTTGTTAATGATGTTTAGGAGGAGTTGAACAGCATTCGTCGGGACGGCTTTAATCGCTAGAACGTCTATACCATCATAGCCAGGGGATTTGGAGGCTTTCAGCTTGCCGATCTCTGATAGCAGTTCTTCAGAATCAACCGTCTCGATAGGAAGGGCCATTTGGCAGGGTATATCCAAAAAGTTCATCGTAAGCTCCGCATCGAGTTGGGAACATCTGTTGAAGGGTTTGAAGGTCTCTGACAAGTGGGTGGCGAAGGCTGCTGCCCTATCGCTGTCTGTGCGGCAGTTTGATGTTGATGTTTTTAGACAGCCGCCAAAGGTTGTACTGCTGGTCGCCAGGCTCGACTTTGTCCAGAAAGCTTTACAAAGAGTTCCGGCGGAGTCTGTGTAGGAGCTCTTTGAGGTGCTTGGCCGCTCTGTTGAAATCTGCCTTATCCCTGGGGTTGCGAGAATATTGCCACACACGACGAAGTCGCCTCTTTTCCGCAACCAGCGAAGATACCTCCGGGTTCCAGAGATGCGCGTTCCTACGTGGAACATTATTGGTATTTTGGTTGGAGTCGGAGTGGCTAGTGAGGCCGCATTGTGGATGCCACATACTCACTAAATCGACCATTTATGTTTGAAAGTACCACTCAATAATAAATTAACATTTTTTTCCCATACGATAAATGGCCGATATTAATATTTTTAATTTTTAGTAAATTTTTTTTCATATATATGGGCGATATTAAATAAATCCCATACGTTATGATATATTTTCATATGATATGAAAAATTTTAAATGTTGAGTAATTTTTTTTTTTTTCATATAAATATTAAATAAATCCCATACGTTATGATATATTTTCATATGATATGAGAAATTTTGAATGTTGAGTAAATTTTTTTTATCTTTCATATAAATATTAAATAAATCCCATACGTTATGATATATAAGTTAAGCACTTCTATCACAACTCATACCATAACATAGAAGCCATAAACCCAAGTCCGTCAACACATGCCCATTAACCGCATGCCCATTGGCCGACTCTATTTTATCATCACATGCAATACCCATTGGTCAACCCCACTCAATCGTCACATACCCATTTGTCGCATGATCGCCAATCTCAAGTAACAGTCCGATCGCTAGGATAAACAATAAGCCTGCACACCCACTTTCCCAGGCCTTAGAAGAATGGTGTCGGGTTCGGTACATACGCAGAATCACGCCACAAATTTCGGCAATAAACAAAGAATGGTCCTGAACACTTGTGTAAACAAAGAATGGTCCCACGCACTTAAAGTGGACTATTGAACTCAGCCAACGCCGCCGCCTGCGACGACGTCGATTACCCAAGCCTTCATCCAACATAATCGAACCATAGCAAATTAGTCTTGAGCCTAAGTACAAACCAACCGGTAACTTCGCTTAAACTCCGCCGAATTCGCTCACCAAAGTCAGCATCTTTCAGTTATAATTAAAACATACTGTTTTGTAATAAAAGCGACTTTATAAATAAAAATTCATTTTTTTAACCCGTGAGTGAAGGAAGTGTTTAATTGGCGCCCGAGCAGGGACCCTGCTAAATACAACGTGATCTTGAGTTAGTGAAAGATACCAGTGATTCGTGACCAAAAAACGCGTTAAAGGCCTTTAGAGTCAGTGAAACAAAAACACTATATCGAACTATACCACGAATCAGACAGGGTCATTTTAATCGCTGCGAATTCCTCTAAGACCAGTTCGGAGGAAAACTGAAAACCCAAAAGTGTTTGCAGGAGCGTTAGTACCTTCAACGTTGGAAAAGCGAGACCTCCTACAAACCGATCAGTAAAAAGCACCGAGGATGATAGCATTAATGTAAGTTAAGTGAAATAAATTTAAGCAAAAGTAAATCAAAATAAAAATTTTTATTGTGAAAACACAGTGGGTGAAAAAAATTGTGAACCAGGAGCGTTAGTACCTTCAACGTTGGAAAAGCGAGACCTCCTACAAACCGATCAGTAAAAAGCACCGAGGATGATAGCATTAATGTAAGTTAAGTGAAATAAATTTAAGCAAAAGTAAATCAAAATAAAAATTTTTATTGTGAAAACACAGTGGGTGAAAAAAATTGTGAATCAAGATCAAGAATCAACTCTTGTTAAAAAGAAAAGTAGAAGCTAAAAATTTTTTTTTATATAAAATCCTTAATTTAATTTTTTCCCCACTCGAAGAAGAAAAAGAAAATAATGAAAAATTAAGAAAGAAAATAGTAATAAGTAAAATTTAAAAAAGAAGAGAAAATAATTTTGAAATTTTGAAAAAAATATTTTTAAAAAAAACAACGGACTTGACCGCAAACCCTTTTTCGACCAACGCGTCTGCTATTTCTTGAGTAGGGACCGATGGCTCAATCCCCTTTAACACAACCTGGAGACCTTTACTGCTTTTTAGTTGGTAGGTATAGAAGTTGATGTTAGCATTACGGAGGTACTTTTCGATGATGCGGAAATTGTCCTCAGTTTGGGTTTGACATTTAATTTCTTTAATGTTACCCCTATTGAGTGGGGTTACAACAAAGTTATTTTCCCCTACTGTTTCTACTAGCTTCGAAATCAGGGCGCTGCAGTTGGCTCCACGGATGTATAAAGGGGGTGGTCTAGCTGATTTAACTTTATCTACAGCGCCGGCTTGATCGTCTTGCTGATCGGCAAGAATTTCAAAACGATTCCCGCTAAGGGGTGCTACTCGTTCATTTGGTTTGGTTATTTTCGGCGTATTGCCACTTTTTTTCTTTTGCGGGCTTAGCTTCCGCTTAGTTATTTTAATATATCTATCCATTCCAGTTTGGACAGAAGTCGTTGGGTTTACTATTGTAGTTGACTCTGGGCAACTTGTCGTTGTCGGCTTGAGGCAGGTAAATACTTCGGCAGACGTTGCAGTAGTTGCTGTCAACGAGCTGACGGTGCTGGTCGGTGCAATCGGTGACCCAGTTATCGATATTGATGGAGAAGCACACTGCTCTCTCCTCGGTAAGTTGCTGTTGATTGCTGAGTGGCTGGCACTTTCGGTGTTATTGCTTGCGTTAGCATTCAGTGGGGTCGGTGACACCACCAAAAAGTAAGCGTTGTTGCGTTGGACCGAGAGTCGACGCTCACGTTGTTGTTGTACAATTAGTTCTTGTAGCTGTTGCTGGTGAGGATCGAGAGAGCTCGGGCCCGAATTGGTGGACATGGCTTTTGTAAAAATTACCACTTTGTTGTTGTAACTTAGTATTTATTGCTATTAGAGCAATCTAATAGCAATATGATTGTAAATAGGCGTCTCTGAGGCGACTGAGAAAATTTTAAATGTTGAGTAAATTTTTTTTTTTCATATAAATATTAAATAAATCCCATACGTTATGATACATTTTCATATGATATAAAAAAAATTTTAAATGTTGAGTAAATTTTTTTTTTGCATATAAATATTAAATAAATCCCATACGTTATGACATATATTTTCATATGATATGAGAAATTTTGAATGTTGAGTAATTTTTTTTTTTCATATAAATGGGCGATATTAAATAAATCCCATACGTTGTGATATATATTTCATACGATATAAGAAATTTGAATGTTGAGTAAATTTTTTTTTTTTCATATAAATATTAAATAAATCCCATACGTTATGATATATCTTTTCATATGATATGAGAAATTTTGAATGTTGAGTAAATTTTTAATTTTCATATAAATGGGCGATATTAAATAAATCGCATACGTTATGATATATATATTCGTCGCTACTACCGATTGAATTATTTAGTGAGGTCTCCGGACGTGATCACTGTGACGCCTTGCGTGTTACGGTTGTTTCGCAAAATGTCATCTGTTCCAGGCACCACCTTTGTAACTTTCACCTTCTTGGGACGCTCCTTGAATGTGCCCTTCAGCTTGGCCACAATATCCGAATCGGATTTGGAGTATGCAATGCGCATGGGTTTGTCATAGAAGGGGAAACCCTGCATTGTCCGAAGGGCATTTGAAGCGCTGCCAATTTCCTTAAAAACTAATGTTTTTTTTCTAGTTCTAACCATAAACGATGCCAGCTAGCAATTGGGTGTAGCTACTTTTATGGCTCTCTCAGTCGCTTCCCGGGAAACCAAAGCTTTTGGGCTCCGGGGGAAGTATGGTTGCAAAGCTGAAACTTAAAGGAGTAGATTTATATATAATCTTTCCCCAAGATTGGTTACTTTTATGGGCTTTGTCTTTTGAAGCAGTTCCTGCTTTGTTATCGGCCATGAAAGCCTGAAACTTAGCGAACATTTCTTGTTCTCCAGACATGGAGGCGAGAATCATCCATGTCTACCACCTGTAGACACCTCCTTGGGCGTTCCTCCCCCATCTGGCAAATATTTAGCAAAAACCGCCAGCGTGGAGAAGAACGATCCGCTTTACGCGGAAGCTTACTTTCCCGCCCCAAATTTCTTTTTTTTTTTTTTTTTTTTTTTTTTTTTTTAAAATTATTGGTTATCCACAATCGTTTCCCAACGATCCCATTTCGTTATCCACAATCGTTTCCTTTATCCCCGACGGAACTACTTTTTAGTATTGCTTCATCAGGGGGAAACTCGACCTACGTCGGGGTTCGAACTCGAGAACAACAGAATTGTAGATTTAGTAGGTCTCCACTGAGCCACCGACTATTTACTTTCAAGTAGTTTCAACTAGGATAATAATAGTCCTTGACCAAAAATTTCAATTGCACAAACCCACAAAACATTCAAAAACAACAAATCAAGTAAAAAAACGGTTGAGGAGCTGACACCACCAGAGGGGGCAGATACTCATTGCTAATGGGAGCTGGACCATGCGAATGACCGCCATGACCACCATGGCCGCCCTCCTCGTGGATGACCTGAATGGTTTTCACTTCCTCGTGATGGCCACCGCCGACTTTGTTACGACTTTTACTTCCTCTAAATAATCAAGTTCGGTCAACTTTTGCGAAACAACCGTAACACGCAAGGCGTCACAGTGATCACGTCCGGAGACCTCACTAAATAATTCAATCGGTAGTAGCGATTTAACAATTTAGTGTTAAATTGTGGTAGATACATTCAGAGTTTGTACAACTAATTGTAAGAGTAATAAAAGAATTCTTAACGACGATCCGTTTTGCCAGTGCCTACCCAATCCACCACGGATTGCCATATGTTAACGTTTGATCAAATTTAATAATTGTCCCTTGGATAGATCTTAAATAAAGTAAACAGAACCAAAAAAAAAAAAAAAAAAAAAAAAATATAAATGGGCAATATTAAATAAATATATTAAATAGATATATTTTCATATGATATGAACAATTTTAAATTTTGTTTAAGAATAAACATCGGGTTCATCTGAAGCGGCTTCACCAAATCAGATGCACTAAAGAAAATATAATACAACTGTACTTTGTCACAAAACAACTAACCTAGCATATGACTAGAAATACAATCAGCCACACATGTTGTGGGAACAAACACTTGTAATTGTAAACTAACCCAAACGATCACAACGGCAGGATGTCAAGTGGCCGACGCCGTGCCCAAAATAATAATAATTTTTCAACCCCCGAATGCGTGGGGTGAGTCGTACTAGAATAAGATCTACTTAAGAACAATTGTTACCTACTAGAGCCTAAGATTTCCTATATAAACTCCGTACTTTAGTAAATAAAATCAGTTCATATTTTGAATTCAACGAATGAAGATCGGGTTATTTTCCTTCTCCCGGAATCCCTATTCATTTTGGTCCTTCGAGAAAAAGGAACTCTGTAGTTTTCCCCCACCAGTGGTAAGAGACTCAGAGAATGAATCAGCTCCTTAAGGTCTGAATTCTTACGATAAGATCAGATAAAGGTAGCAAAATAAAAAACTCTTGTTTTCCCCCACCAGTGGTAAGAGACAGAGTATAATATAAAAGCAAAATATTGCTTAATAAATAAAAAAGTGCGTGCGACCGAAGATATAAAGGCAGTTTGGCTAGTCGAGCAACTGCAATAATTTCGGCGGCGGTGAAGAAAAAAATATAAAGTTGGTGTGTGGCTAAGTCGAAGCCCACATATATATATAAAGTGAAAAAAAAAATATAAAGTTGGTGTGTGGCGTATTCGAAGCCCTAATATCGAAAAAAGTGAACTATATGTAGTTGCAAATTGCCAACTACCAAAAGCAGCAGAGCAACAAGATAGTTGCAAAGGAGAGGCCGCTGGAGAATATACATTGCCAATAGAAGAAAGTCTGGTGCGATGACCGGCACCGGTACCGCCTGAGCCCATAGGCCCTGGACAACAGCAGCTGATCGAGATAGAAAACAAAAAGGCGAGCAAACTTTCGCTACGCAGTGGCAGACAAGCAGCGGCAGATAACTCTACTTGGCGGACAACAGTGGCGAACGGTGTCTACAACAGGATCATCAGATAAGATATAAATTAAAATAGTTTATATTATATTATATTATTAATATTATATTATTATATATACTTATACTCTTATACCAATATCCTAATATTTGAATAAGACAAAAATGTTCCCCACAAAAACTGAAAAACTATTAGCGAAGCAACACGAGTTGCATAAAAGATTAAAAAGCTAGAAGAGTTAGATGCTAGTAAGTTTACTAGCAAGATTATTAACGAAGTAAATGAGATACAGAAGCTATGGATTAGTTACCATAGTCAAATGCTAGAGAGTGGTGTAACTCAACACTACTATTTCACAGATGGGAAGTATGAGGAAGGTTTAGATATGGCAGCCAAATTACTAGCCAAAGGAGAGTCTAGCAGGCAGAGCACTGTTGTTTCTGAAACCATTGAAGCAGATGCAACAATGTCAGAAAATGTTGAGGGCAGCAACGGAGAGTCGCGGGGAAACGCGACCTCCAGTATTGAGAACCAGGAAAAGTTTGAAGAAAAGGTTCGTCATCTCCAGCAATATTTGGAGATGGTGAGCAAAGATTTACGTACGATAGACAATAGAACAGGCGAAATGTATATTAAGAAAATAAAATTCTTGTTCAGGAAGGTACAAGTGTGCCAAGCTTATACACATGAATTATACAGAGATAATGAAACATTTAAAGAGGTCATAGAAGAATTGGAGTTCGACCTTCAGAATACCTTGGTAGCATTAGAAGAGAAAATAAAGGATCAGAAAAATTTGAAAGTTGAGAATGTTACCGTGGGAGGCGAACTACCGGTGTTGCCAAAAATACAGGTACCCACATTTTCTGGAGAACCTAGAGAATGGGACCTGTTTGTGGAACTATTTGCGGAATTAATTGAAAAAAGAGAGGATTTAAGTCTTACTCTTAAATTCAATTATTTAAAATCCGCATTAAAGGGAGAAGCGAGGAGCATGGTGGCTCATTTACTGTCAGGTTCAGCTGACAATTATAGTGCCGCTTGGGAACTATTAACCAAGCGGTATGAAAATAATCGGAGGGTATTTTCCGAACAATTAAGTCGGATCGTTGATTTACCGATGATCAACAATGAATCCGCAAAAAGTGTAAAAGGAGTGATTGACATAGTTAATGAGTCAATACACTTAATTAAAATTAAAGCAAATTTGTCCGATGAAGTTGACGTAGTATTCGCTCAACTGCTGCTAAGGAAATTTGACAGAGAGGCTCTACAGTTGTATGAGAGCCAAGTTAGAAAAACAAGGGAAATTCAACAGCTATCTGATGTCATGGAATACTTGGAGCAAAGATATTGCTCGCTAAGTGCCATGAGAAAGGAAGAGAAAAAACCGTTACAAAAAACGTGGGTTGCGGGTTCCAAAGATGGTTGTCCGATCTGCAAAGGTCCCTGGCATAGCGCATTTCTGTGCTATAAGTTTAAAGCGCTAACACCTAAAGAAAGGGTGGAAATAGCCAAAAAATTGCAACTGTGTACACGTTGCTTGAAGCATTCAAGCAACAAGAGATGCACTAATGAAATGGTCTGCTCATTGTGCAGCAAGGGACACCATACCCTTCTTCACTTTGGGGAAAAACAGGCGAAGGTGAATACTTGTGTAACGGCAGAGCAAAAATTGTTGGCCACAGCCCTAATACAAGTTAAAAAAATAAATGGAGAATATGAAACATTAAGAGCCTTGATTGATAATGGATCTCAAAGCACTATTTTATCTGAAGAAGCCGCTCAAATGTTAAAGTTACCCAAGATCAAGAAACAAACGGAAATAAGTGGCGTATCTTCGACAAAACCTAGAACCTCGAAGTATAGGGTAAATATTGAAATGAAGACGCGTGATTCTGAAATAGAACTTATTAAGGTTGAAGCAATTGTATTGCCTCAATTAATGAAAGCTCTTCCGTTAAAAATAGCAAACGTGGATATGTCAAAATGGCATACTTACGTGCTAGCTGACCCCACCTTTAATAAACCTGGTAGGGTCGATATGATAATAGGGATAGACGTATACACCCACATCTTAAAAAGTGGAGTTGCCAAGATTAATGGCCTGCTAGGACAAAATACTCAATTTGGCTGGATCGTATCGGGATGTACGAAGTCAAAAGGAGATGAGTCTATAGTAGCTACAACAATAGATATTACAGATATGGAGCGGTTTTGGGAAATGGAGGCAGATGAAAAAGATGATACAGAAGCTAGCGAATGTGAAGAAAATTTCAACAAGACGACTATGATTGATGCCTCAGGAAGATATGTAGTAACGATTCCGTTTAAGCAAGAAAGGGAATTAGGTGACTCGAAGGCGCAGGCAACTGCGCGATTTCTTAACTTGGAGAAAAAGTTTCAGAAAAATCCAAAATTTAAGGAGGAGTATGAAAAATTCATTAACGAATATTTGGAGTTGGGCCATATGGTCGAAACTAAGGATGAAGGTGCGTATTACCTGCCACATCAAGCAGTAGTAAAAGAAGCAAGTCTGACAACTAAATTAAGAGTTGTATTTGACGCTTCCGCGAAAACCACGAATAACAGAAGTCTTAATGATGTGATGTGGATCGGGCCGCGGCTTCAAAAAGACATATTCGACATAATAGTAAAGTGGCGAAAATGGCAGTACGTAGCATCTGCAGATATTGAAAAAATGTATCGGCAGATAAACATTGATATAAACGATCAAAAATATTTGCATATTTTATGGAGAAATTCACCGCAGAGAAAATTAAGAATATATAAATTGACAACAGTAACATACGGTACGGCATCAGCACCTTATTTGGCTACAAGGGTACTTGCAGAGATAGCAAACAGATGTCAGGATAAAGTGATTAGGGAAATTATCCGAGATGAATTCTACATGGATGATTTAATGACTGGAGGTAATACAGTACAAGAATCAAAACACAAAGTTCAGCAGGTCTCCAGAGAGCTGGAAAAAGCAGGAATGAATTTGAGAAAATGGATTTCGAATAAGGCCGAAATTGTTGAAGAGGTTATTGATACAGGCGATAATAAAGTATTAAAAATTGATGAGAACGAGGCAATTAAAACCTTGGGGTTACAGTGGGAACCAATTAAAGACGAATTTAAGTTTAAGGTACACTGTGACGAGAGCAGAAAGGTGAATAAAAGAGGTGTGCTATCCACACTAGCCAAGATTTATGATCCACTAGGTTGGCTAGCACCTGTAACGGTAATAGGCAAGTTATTTATGCAGAAGTTGTGGCTAGCAGAGCAAAATTGGGATCAAGAGTTGTCCGATAACGAAACAACAGAATGGAAATACTTCAGGGATAATTTGGTCTATCTGGAAGAAGTCAGATTACCCCGATGGATCAAGACACAGCCTAATATGTTGTTACAGATTCATGGTTTTGCTGACGCTTCAGAAAAGGCATATGCTGCGGTGGTATATGCTAAAGTAGGTGAGGCAGTTACTTTAATAGCCAGCAAGAACAAAGTTAATCCAATCAAAAATAGGAAGACTATTCCTAAATTAGAATTATGTGCAGCACACTTGCTGTCGCAATTACTACAAAGAGTCCAGCAATCTATTGCTGCTCCTTCTGAAATATACGCTTGGAGTGACTCTACTATTACGCTGTGCTGGATAAAGAACGGTGCTAGTAAAGAAAAATTCGTAAGGC
The DNA here is from genome assembly GCF_018902025.1 of Drosophila willistoni. Taxonomy (NCBI): domain Eukaryota; kingdom Metazoa; phylum Arthropoda; class Insecta; order Diptera; family Drosophilidae; genus Drosophila; species Drosophila willistoni. Next base: position 10,476 of record NW_025814623.1, on the reverse strand, counting down.
GTCGCATAGAGGATATTCTAAAAATCAGAGAAATAACGTGGAACCATGTAAAATCTGAAGATAACCCTGCAGATGTAGCTTCAAGGGGTATTTGTCCAAATAAGTTAAAAGATTGTGAATTGTGGTGGAATGGGCCAAGGTGGCTCGGTGAGGCAAAAGATAAATGGCCTAAACAAAAAACAGACGATGACAAGATTATGATAAATTCCGTACTATTAAATACGGAGAGTAGTATTATGCAGGAGCTTATTGAAAAGTATTCCTGTATGAATAAGCTGGCCAGAATTACAGCATATGTGTTAAGATTTATTGGCATTAAAAAAAGAGATAAAGTGTACCCATCATACTTAACCGTCAATGAGCTTAAGAATGCTAAAAATTTATAATTAAACAGCAACAGGCATATCAATTTAGCAGAGAGATATCATGTCTTACGCAAAACAAGCAAATTGACATGAAAAGCAAAATTTTAAGCTTAAATCCATTTTTGGATAACGATGGAATATTACGCGTTGGGGGAAGATTGCAAAATGCCAACATATGTTTTGATACTAAACATCCTGTGATTTTGGATAAATCACATCTTACAATGCTGTTGATTAAAGATGCTCATAAGGAAACCTTACACGGAGGAATTAACCTTATGAGAAGCCAAATTCAAAGGAAATTTTGGATTTTCGGATTGAGAAACGCCCTTAAAAAATACCTAAGGGAATGCGTCACATGTGCCAGATACCGCCAAGTAACTGCGGAGCAAATTATGGGTAACCTGCCCAAAAATAGGGTAACGGTGTCATCCCCATTTCATAACACGGGGATTGATTTTGCCGGTCCATATCATATAAGGTGCTCAAAAAACCGGGGACAAAAAACATTCAAAGGATACATAGCTGTATTCGTTTGCTTGTCGACTAAGGCAATGCATTTAGAAGTTGTTAGTGACTTGACAACTGATGCCTTCCTAGCAGCATTTCGAAGATTTGTTGCAAGACGGGGTAAATGCGCTAACATTTATTCTGATAATGGTACAAATTTTGTAGGTGCGGCTAGGAGGCTTGATGAAGAATTCAAAAAAGCAGTTCAAGACAACGTTCAGGTGGCCCCTGTGCTAGAGCGAGAACAGATTAGCTGGCATTTTAGCCCCCCGGCAGGACCCCACTTCGGAGGTATATGGGAAGCTGGGGTAAAGTCGGTTAAGTATCACCTGAAAAGAGTTATAGGAGACAGTAACCTCACATATGAGGAACTGGCAACATTGTTGTGCCAAATAGAAGCCGTGTTAAACTCACGTCCGTTGTATACGACGGGTGAAGATATGGACAACAACGAGGTGTTAACTCCCGGTCATTTCTTAATTGGAAGACCTACATTAGAAGCAGCCGAGTCCATATCAGAAGAAAAAATTGGAAATTTAGACAGATGGAAATTAATTCAGAAAATGAAAAAAGATTTCTGGTTAAAATGGAAAGACGAATATCTATATACTCTCCAGCAAAGGAATAAGTGGCGACGAACCACAGAAAACTTAGAGAATGGACAGGTCGTCCTGATCAAAGATGAGAATTGTCACCCAGCCAGGTGGCCTCTGGGCAAGATTGAGGAAATTCACAAAGGCAGGGATGATAAAGTAAGAGTGGTAAAAGTCAAATTGCAGGAAGGGTCAATTACAAGGCCTATTAGTAAAATCTGTCCACTTGTTGGGGTAAAATCATCCGAAGACGTTGAGGAGAAGCCATATCGGAAAAGTACCAGATTCTGTAATCTGTCCAAAGTAGGAAACGTAATGATGTTAGCAATGTTGGTGCTGCTTTGTCAACTTTCGAATGCAGCAAGCATTAAAGATAATCGACCAAAAATTACGGTAAAAGAACTAAACGCAACAGCCGCATTATACTTAGATCCAATGGGTGAAGTGGAAGTAGTAGCGTCCTCATGGGATCTGGTTATATACTATGACATGTCGGCCTACTTTGAAATGCTCAGTCAAGGTGACAGAATGATTCCCAAATTGAGGGATTTATGTCAAAAATTGTATAATTTCGAAGACCAGTGCCATTTTGTATTAAACAGCACGGTAAAACGAATTACGGAAATCGAAGCAAATAATAGATTGTTCATGAGTCAAAATAAGCCAAGAAGCAAACGAGCACCGTTTGAATTCATGGGTTCACTGTACCATATATTATTTGGCATCATGGATGCGGATGACAGGGTGCAGATGGAAGAAAACATGAGAAGTTTACTGACAAATCAGCAAAACTTGAAACATCTAGAAGAAAAGCAGACATCGATAGTAGACTCTACGGCAAACATTCTTAAGACAACTATAGATGAAATAAATGATAATTTTCATAACATGAACAACCGAATCGAAAATATGACAGAATTACTGAAAGAAAGCTATTACGTATATAGAGAATCCATCCAGTTCTTCATGATTGTAAGGCAATTAAGTTCCGTGGTTGATGAATGTGAAAAAATTCAGACAGGAATTATAAATCTTTTAATAGACATCAACCATGGTAGGTTGAACCCTAATATTTTAAAACCAAGCCAAATGAAATTGGAAATAACAAAAATAAAGGACAAGTTGTCCGAAGCATTAGTGCTACCAGGTAAAAGGACAGGTACTGAGTTAAGAGATATATATACGCTGTTGACGGCCAAGGGTATTTTCATAGATAGAAAAATAATTATAAATGCAAAAATACCACTGTTTGGTAGACACCCGTCTTTTCTTTATAAAGTTATTCCAGTGCCTGTACGATTGAATAATAATCAAATGGTAATGGTTCATATAGATAGTCAGTATTTAATATATAATTTTGAAATAGACGCGTATCATTTAATGTCTGAACCAGCTATGCAAAAATGTCGGAACTGGCAGTCGAACAGGAGAACATGTGAAGGAAGTTGGCCATGGAGTGGTGCCAATGATAATGCTTGTGAGCTGACACCTTTTAAACAGAATACAAAATCTAACTGCTTATACACAACGATTATTGAGACAAGATCTTACTGGGTAGAATTAGATAGCAGCAGTAGTTGGTTATTCAAGGTACCACCTAAAACTAAGGCCAGAGTCCAATGCGGTAACGAACAGCAGGAGGTGCTAGACATACCAGAACAAGGAATTTTGAGTCTCAGATCAGGCTGCACAGCTAGGGCAGAAGATAAAATTCTAGTAGCTCATCATAGCGTTCAGTCAGAGTCGTACATAGCTATTAAAACTTCGCACGTAGGCGATATTAGTAACATAGCAAATATAGCATGGAATCCAGTAGAAGCAAACATAGTAAATCATTCAGCAGAATTAGAAAGAATAGGAAGTCAATTAAAATCGTTAAAGGAACATCATATTGAATTACTAGGCTTAAATTTCCATCATGTAACTGGTCATGCTTCCTTAATGTTAGTCATCTTACTAATTATAATATTAATAATAGTTTGTTTAAGACAACTTAATAAAAATAAACGAATCCCAATCGCCCCATTTGGCGGCCCCTCGCAGAATGTTTAAGAATAAACATCGGGTTTATCTGAAGCGGCTTCACCAAATCAGATGCACTAAAGAAAATATAATACAACTGTACTTTGTCACAAAACAACTAACCTAGCATATGACTAGAAATACAATCAGCCACACATGTTGTGGGAACAAACACTTGTAATTGTAAACTAACCCAAACGATCACAACGGCAGGATGTCAAGTGGCCGACGCCGTGCCCAAAATAATAATAATTTTTCAACCCCCGAATGCGTGGGTGAGTCGTACTAGAATAAGATCTACTTAAGAACAATTGTTACCTACTAGAGCCTAAGATTTCCTATATAAACTCCGTACTTTAGTAAATAAAATCAGTTCATATTTTGAATTCAACGAATGAAGATCGGGTTATTTTCCTTCTCCCGGAATCCCTATTCAAATTTTTTTAACGTTTAATATATATTTGTTGAATCTACTCTTAAATTAGAGCCTAACAACAAGTTTGAGATATTTTTCTTAGTCTAGTACTTAAGATAAATTCTGGGGATATTGCAGGCGGCCCTAATCACTTGTTATTGGTTTGGTCTGCCATTTCTTTTAAGACGAGTTCTATTATTAGTTCGCGTAAGGCAATTGGCAAGAACATTTGGATGTGCATCCAGTTTCGCAGAATACTTTAGTTGTTGAGTACCTATTTCAGATTTTACGCTAGGTATATTTAGATCATTTTGAATGTTGTCGTTTCGTATTTACCACGGGGCCCCCGTGATTGATCTTAGAATCTTCGACTGCGCTCTTTGTATAATATCGAGGACTTTATACTCCAGCCGTAGAGGGGACCGAGCATTGGTGATCCAATGTGGGCTACTCGCTTTCAGTTTAAGCTGTGACTTTTTTGATTCGATGTGCTTGCGCCAAGTTAGTCTTCTGTCTAGGTGGATGCCAAGGTAAGTGACATCCACGGCTTGAGGAACTGGTACGTTGTTTAGCTTTAGAGCTGGACAGTTTCTTCTGTTAAGCGTAAATGTAACATGTTTGCATTTCGGCTCGTTGACCCGGATACGCCAGGTTGCTAGCCATTCCTCTACCACCTTGAGGTGTTCCTCTAATAAAATGGCTGGAAAACCATTTAAGATGTGTGGCAAATACGGATGCCCTCTCTTCGTCATTGCGGGCCCATCCACCGATTGGACTCCTTATCGGTGAAATTGTCTCTGTAGGAGCGCTTAAAGTTGGGTGGGCTTTCCACAGAGGATGTTTAGTGCTGGTTGGACTGAGCTTTTCTATGTATTTCCTTTGAGCCCAGCTTTCCTCTTGTCTTAACGCCTTGGAGAGGTTGCGATTAGCTTGCCTTAGGCGAAGTTTTGCTGCTGGTCATCGAGTAATCTGCCATTCTCTTCTTAGACGTCGATTTTCCGTTACTAATTGTTCTATCCGCCGGTTCGTAGGCCTGTCAACAGGTTTGGTGTAAGAAGAGGCATGTGGAGTAGATACTCTTGCTGCAGCTTCCATTATCGACTCAAGTGCAGAGACGCACATATCAATGTCCTCTGCAGCATCCAGTTTCGGCGAACAGTCAATGTGGGCACTCATGTACATTTTAAATTTAAGCCAATTTGTTTTGTTGTTTGTGAGCCTATAAGGGCGATCAATTACTTGAGGTCTTGTTAATAGTGTGAATAGCACTGGAGAGTGATCGGAAGTTAAATCTAGCAGTGTATCCGCAGTGATCCGATTACGTGGAATCCTCTTGGTTACTGCAAAATCAATCAAGTCAGGCACTTTCTGTGGATCTGTGGGCCAATAAGTAGGCCTACCCGGTGAGACGCAATCCATCTTGTTGAGAGGGTGTACTATTGTGTTGTACAACTGCTTGCCTTTAGGATTTACCAGGCGAGATCCCCAGTGCGTATGTTTGGCGTTATAGTCCCCTGCTGCAATGAAGCGATCTCCGAGTGTGTTAAAGAAATCGGTAAATTCCTTTTCAGAGATTAAGAAGCGTGGTGGGCAGTACAGGCAACCAATGTAGTGTTGCCGCAGCTGGTTTGCATGGTTATAGCAGTTGCTTGTAGGTGCTGTGTTTCAAATCTGTTGAGGAACGAGTGTTTTATACGGTTTTTGATTAGGATACCAGTCCCGCCATGAGCTTTTCCGTCTGGATGGTTTGTTGCGTAGAAGGTATATTTTGTTATTTGAAAATGATTTTTTGATGTTAAATGTGTTTCCGAAATCAGCAAAACGTCGATTTCACTTGAGTCTAGGAATAGTTGCAGTTCATTTTTGTGCTTGGAGATGCCGTTAGCATTCCAAAGACATAGACGTAGGGAAGCCATTATTTATTCTCGATAAGCTTCTGGATAAGCAGGTTTTGATTCCGCATCAGTTCGTGCATACGGTTTTGCATGAACGTCATAAAAGTGGTCATGTTTTGATTGAGTGAGATCAATAGGGCCTCGAGACCACTTGGAGTTTGCTGGCAAAGCTCTGGTGCGCTAGGTAGCGGATTCTGTAGATGGTGGAGAGACGGGGTCTCTTTCGGGGGCTCCGTCTGTCCAGTTCGGAGCACACTAGCGAAGGATACACTAGGAGTGGTTGTAGCAGTCATGTTGGATGATCTAACAGCCTTGGCGAAGAAAACCTACGATGTAGTTTTGGAGGCGTTGAAGGTGATTTTTGGTCTAGCTGGGGGTTTGCGCCCGTTTAGGTGTTATTTAAGATCCTTGAAGACAGGACTCCTCTGTAGTTGGCCGTGTGGTTCCCTCCACAGTTGCTGCACAGCCTTAGTGCGACGTTGTTTCTGTCCTTGGTGCAAATGCCATCTTCATGATGTTCGCCGCAGCCAACACACACTGACCTAAGATTGCAATTGTTAGAGGTGTGGTTGTATTCCTGGCAGTTTTTACACTGCGGTGGTTGGCGTCTCTTATGGGGCTCCTCTACGGTGATTCTTCTGTGCAATAGAAGCTGTAGGTTGTAGATCGGGTGCACTTCATTTGGCTTCAACAGCTTTGCATCAGGTTGGAGCTCGATTTTAAAAAGCGGCTGTGCGACTTTGTTCCTGTTGATGATGTTAACAACGGACTTGACCGCAAACCCTTTTTCGACCAACGCGTCTGCTATTTCTTGAGTAGGGACCGATGGCTCAATCCCCTTTAACACAACCTGGAGACCTTTACTGCTTTTAGTTGGTAGGTATAGAAGTTGATGTTAGCATTACGGAGGTACTTTTCGATGATGCGGAAATTGTCCTCAGTTTGGGTTTGACATTTAATTTCTTTAATGTTACCCTATTGAGTGGGGTTACAACAAAGTTATTTTCCCCTACTGTTTCTACTAGCTTCGAAATCAGGGCGCTGCAGTTGGCTCCACGGATGTATAAAGGGGGTGGTCTAGCTGATTTAACTTTATCTACAGCGCCGGCTTGATCGTCTTGCTGATCGGCAAGAATTTTAAAACGATTCCCGCTAAGGGGTGCTACTCGTTCATTTGGTTTGGTTATTTTCGGCGTATTGCCACTTTTTTTCTTTTGCGGGCTTAGCTTCCGCTTAGTTATTTTAATATATCTATCCATTCCAGTTTGGACAGAAGTCGTTGGGTTTACTATTGTAGTTGACTCTGGGCAACTTGTCGTTGTCGGCTTGAGGCAGGTTGCTGTTGATTGCTGAGTGGCTGGCACTTTCGGTGTTATTGCTTGCGTTAGCATTCAGTGGGTCGGTGACACCACCAAAAAGTAAGCGTTGTTGCGTTGGACCGAGAGTCGACGCTCACGTTGTTGTTGTACAATTAGTTCTTGTAGCTGTTGCTGGTGAGGATCGAGAGAGCTCGGGCCCGAATTGGTGGACATGGCTTTGTAAAAATTACCACTTTGTGGTTGTAACTTAGTATTTATTGCTATTAGAGCAATCTAATAGCAATATGATTGTAATAGGCGTCTCTGAGGCGACTGAGAAAATTTTAAATGTTGAGTAAATTTTTTTTTTTTTCATATAAATATTAAATAAATCCCATACGTTATGATACATTTTCATATGATATAAAAAAAATTTTAAATGTTGAGTAAATTTTTATACCCTTGCAAAAAGGGTATATTAATTTTGGTCAGAAGTGTGCAACGCATAGAAGGAAGCACCTCCGACCATATAAAGTATATATATTCTTGATCAGCATGACGAGACGAGTTCAAATAGCCATGTCCGTCCGTCCGTCTGTCCGTCTGTCCGTCCGTCTGGATCAACGCAAACTCCTCCTAGACCGTTGGAGCTACAGAGCTGAAATTTTGCATGTAGGCTTGTATATACTGCAGGCGTTGTATATCTCGGATTCAGCCGGATCGGACCACTATATCATATAGCTCCCATACAAACCGCAAAGTCACGAACAGTGACTTTTCTCAATAACTTCGATATTTTCTGAGCTATTGTCGTGAAATTTAATATTGGTGAGTTAATTACACATATAAACGACTATGCCAAATTTGATCAAGATCGGGTGACTATATCATATAGCTCCCATAGGAACGATCGGTCGAAAACAGTGACTTTCTTCAATAACTTCGTTACTTTTGACGCGATTGCTTTCAAATTAAATATTTGTTAGTTTAGTATATCTGTTAATGACTGTGCCGAATTTGATAAATATAGGGTTACTATATAATATAGCTCCCGTAGGAACGATCGGTCGAAAACAGTGACTTTTGTCAATATCTTCGTTATTTCCTATGCAAAGATTGTTGGCCTTTCTTCCGCAAACATTAGCCTTTTAGATAAAACGTTTTTCCACTTTTATGGCTATAAGTAAGGAAAAAGTTACCAAAAAAGTTGCAAGGGTATACAAACTTTGACGTGGTCGAAGTTAGCCCCGCCCTCTGGTTTTTTTTTCATATAAATATTAAATAAATCCCATACGTTATGACATATATTTCATATGATATGAGAAATTTTGAATGTTGAGTAATTTTTTTTTTTTCATATAAATGGGCGATATTAAATAAATCCCATACGTTATGATATATATTTTCATATGATATGAGAAATTTTGAATGTTGAGTAAATTTTTTTTTTTCATATAAATGGGCGATATTAAATAAATCCCATACGTTATGATATATATTTTCATATGAGATGAAAATTTTAAATGTTGAGTAAATTTTTTTTCATATAAATTATGAAGATGACCGAAATCAGCAAAACGTCGATTTCACTTGAGTCTAGGAATAGTTGCAGTTCATTTTTGTGCTTGGAAATGCGTAGCATTCCAAAGACATAGACGTAGGGAAGCCATTATTTATTCTCGATAAGCTTCTGGATAAGCAGGTTTTGATTCCGCCATTCAGTTCGTGCATACAGTTTTGCATGAACGTCATAAAAGTGGTCATAGTTTGACGTGAGTGAGATCAATAGGGCCTCGAGACCACTTGGAGTTTGCTGCAAAGCTCTGGTGCGCTAGGTTGCGGATTCTGTAGATGGTGGAGAGACGGGGTCTCTTTCGGGGGCTCCGTCTGTCCAGTTCGGAGCACACTAGCGAAGGATACACTAGGATGGTTGTAGCAGTCAGTTGGATGATCTAACAGCCTTGGCAAGAAAACCTCCGGTGTGTTTGGAGGCGTTGAAGGTGATTTTTGGTCTCTAGCTGGGGTTTGCGCCCGTTTAGTGGTTATTTAAGATCCTTGAAGACAGGACTCCTCGTAGTTGGCCGTGTGTTCCCTCCACAGTTGCTGCATAGCCTTAGTGCGACGTTGTTTCTGTCCTTGGTGCAAAATGCCATCTTCATGATGTTCGCCGCAGCCAACACACACTGACCTAAGATTGCAATTGTTAGAGGTGTGGTTTGTATTCCTGCAGTTTTTACACTGCGGTGGTTGGCGTCTCTTATGGGCTCCTCTACGGTGATTCTTCTGTGCAATAGAAGCTGTAGGTTGTAGATCGGTGCACTTCATTTGGCTTCGACCGCTTTGCATCAGGTTGGAGCTCGATTTTAAAAGCGGCTGTGCGACTTTGTTCCTGTTGATGATGTTGACAACGGACTTGACCGCAAACCCTTTTTCGACCAACGCGTCTGCTATTTCTTGAGTAGGGACCGATGCTCAATCCCTTTAACACAACCTGAGACCTTTTACTGCTTTTTAGTTGGTAGGTATAAAGTTGATGTTAGCACATTACGGAGGTACTTTTCGATGATGCGGAAATTGTCCTGCAGTTTGGGTTTGACATTTAATTTCTTTAATGTTACCCTATTGAGTGGGTTACAACAAAGTTATTTCCCCTACTGTTTCTACTAGCTTCGAAATCAGGGCGCTGCAGTTGGCTCCACGGATGTATAAAGGGGTGGTCTAGCGATTTAACTTTATCTACAGCGCCGGCTTGGATCGTCTTGCTGATCGGCAGAATTTAAACGATTCCCGCTAAGGGTGCTACTCGTTCATTTGGTTTGGTTATTTTCGGCGTATTGCCACTTTTTTCTTTTGCGGGCTTAGCTTCGCTTAGTTATTTTAATATATCTATCCATTCCAGTTTGGACAGAAGTCGTTGGGTTTACTATTGTGGCTGACTCTGGGCGACTTGTCGTTGACGGCTTAGGCAGGTAATACTTCGGCAGACGTGCAGTAGTTGCTGTAACGAGCTGACGGTGCTGGTTTCGGTGCATCGGTGACCCAAGTTATCGATATTGATGGAGAAGCAACTGCTCTCTCCTCGGTTAAGTTGCTGTTGATTGCTGAGTGGCTGGCACTTTCGGTGTTATTGCTTGCGTTAGCATTCAGTGGGGTCGGTGACACCACCAAAAAGTAAGCGTTGTTGCGTTGGACCGAGAGTCGACACACACACGTTTGTTGTTACAATTAGTTCTTGTAGCTGTTGCTGGTGAGGATCGAGAGAGCTCGGGCCCGAATTACGCGCAGATGGACATGGCTTTTGTAAAAATATACCACTTGTTGTTGTAATTAGTAATTGTATTGCTATTAGAGCAATCTAATAGCAATATGATTGTAAAA